>NC_069503.1:218566850-218841626 GCF_027579735.1 Bombina bombina | reverse complement strand
TTTTTGTTTCTGTGAGTGCTATACCGGCTTGGAGATATAATAAAAATTATATATGAGAGCTCTCAAAGACCTTTTAAACATTAAGAAACTGATAATACTTAAAGTCCCAGATTTGTTCAAGTCACAATAATTGGGTAACATTCAGCACTAGAATGTAGGAGTAGTTTCCAATGTAGGTATATAGCAAAACCACCATTTGAATATAGATGGCTAGAGTGTGTCTGGATAACAAAACAGCAGCTGCCCTTTACTTTCCACAAATGCACACAATACCGAGTTCAGGCAGTCACTTGATATATAATACAGTTCTCATTGTACTTCCACAAAAAAAGTAATGTTCTTGGCAAGTAACGATCTAAAACCGCTTTGTACTACATATAGTCCGCCGTAGCGGTTATACTTGCGGTATGACAGGAGTCCCACTGATGCGGATCCACACCTCCCAGGTAAACCTATTATCTCTAAAATAGGCAGTATTCAACGACCTGGTGTGCTCTTCTCCCTTCCGTGATGTTACTTGTAATTGTGGATGTAAGGTTATGAATACGTTGCAGACACCTCCAACAAAGGCTTGACGGCCGGCATATATTCATCCTTGGTTTCTCCTGCAAACACTTCTTCCAGCTACGCGTGTTTCACTCCTAAGGCTATGGGGCTTCTCCGGCTCCAATAGTAATCACATGACTGTGGTTGTTTGATACTTCTTTTAAAGAGAATTCACGGAGGAAAACTCCTCCCATTTTGAAGCCTTTAAAGTCTTTTAATACATGGGGTAAAATGGTAACAAAGTTGTAACATTAATAAACGTTACTATTTCTAAGTCACTCCCATATTTGAATAAATACAATTCTAGATTACAGTTGTAACCACAATGTTTACAGTATCAAAAGTTAATTTATTGGCTCCCCTGCTACATACTGTGGATATTTAAGTCGATCCTGAAGGATTTTTTATATATAGCTGCATTTATGTGATGATCTTAACGATCTTTTACCCCATGTATTAAAAGACTTTAAAGGCTTCAAAATGGGAGGAGTTTTCCTCCGTGAATTCTCTTTTAAAAGAAGTATCAAACAAACAGTCATGTAATTACTATTGGAGCCGGAAGAATGCCCCATAGCCTTAGAGGTGAAACGCGCGTAGCTGGCAGAAGTGTTTGCAGGAGAAACCAAGGTTGAATAAATGCTGGCCATCAAGCTTTGGTGGAGGTGTCTGGCAAACGTATTCATAACTTTACCATCCACACAATTACAAGTAACATCACGGAAGGGAGAAGAGCACACACCCAGGTCGTTGAATACTGCCTATTTTGGAGATACTAGGTTTAACCTGGGAGGTGTGGATCCGCATCAGTGGGACTCCCGTCATACCGCAAGTATAACCGTTCGGCGGACTATATGTAGTACAAAGCGGTTTTAGATCGTTACTTGCGCCAAGAACATTACTTTTATTGTGGAAGTACAGTGAGAAACTGTATTATATATCAAGTGACTAGCCTGAAACTCAGTATTTGAGTGCATTTGCGGAAAGTAAAGGGCAGGCTGCTGTTTTGTATCCAGACACTCTAGCCATCTATATTCAAATGGTGGTTTTGCTATATACCTAAAATGCGAAACTACTCCTTCATTCTAGTGCTGACATGTTGCCCAATTATTGTGACTTGAACAAATCTGGGGCCTTAGTATTATCAGTTTCTTTATGTTTAAAAGGGTCTTTTTTTTGAGAGCTCTCATATATAATTTTTAGTAATTATTGAATTAACTTTATTTCATAGTGCACTATGATAGGAGTAGAACTGTACATACAGTACAATGTTACATTATAAGCCTTTGGTCTGCTCCAATAACACTTTATTACTGCTGCCCATTCTACTAGTGGATTTCTATATCTAGTAATTATTATTAAATAATTATATTTTGCCTGTTGTGGGTTTTAGACCTAGGAAGATTAGTCCAATTAATTTTTTGGGATTAGTAGTGCTGGACAGGAAATTGCTATTTTTTCTTTGGGTCTTATTTTTTTAATTTTTAATATACAATTCCTCCTGCACCTCTGGTCTGTTCGAACTTTGAAAATACAGGCCATTGTTACTTAGCCCTTTTTAATGGGAATTACAGCTTTTTGCTGACACACACCTCATACTATTACAGGTATTACCTCACTTTACAGCGTTTCGCTAATACAGCGCTTTGTGGAGCTGAAGTTCAACCACCAATGAATTTTGGAAACCAGTGAGATTGCGAGAAAAAAAGAATGGCACAATCAGCCATCAGAATCCAATCCTCGGTCAGAATTGCACACGCTTGCAATTTCTGACCGAGGATTGGATTCTGGGTTGGCTGATCGTTTGAAGAAGAAGGTAGCTACGTAACAGTGGGGGGAGTTAGGGCTGCCATATTTACATCATATTATAGAAGTTATCGACGATGATTACTAGGAGAAGGAAGTAGGTAAGACAAAAGGGGTGCGGTGCAGGCGGATCTTCGTTTTTTATTTTAAATATCTGTTGTTCTGTTATTTCCAGTGTTGACTGTCCCTTTAATGCATTTTTCTGAACCTATGTTGCGAACAAATATTGTCATATTGCAGCTGCCTCTGAGACATGCCAACCTACCAGATACGCAATTCCAACTTCTGCATTGGCCCCAAGGGAATAGAAGTAGCTGCTCCCCCCCAATAACTTGCATAATGCTCATCAAACCGAGGGATTCAACAAGAAAGAGAGAGTTGCGGCTAATGAAAAATAGGGTAAGACTGTTTCTTTATGCAAAGTCTAATTTCTTGTTGCAGTAATTCACTATCTACTTTTCCTGAGACAAATTATTTAAGCAAAATGAGACCACCTGGCCATGCAACCTGTCTGTCTTCTACATGTCACCTTATATCTTACACCTGCAGTGCAGCCCCCTATCTTACACTGTTGCTTTCTGTTTTCTCCAACATTGGTGTGTCCGGTCCACGGCGTCATCCATTACTTGTGGGAAATGTTATCCCCCACAGGGAAAGGGCAAGGAGAGCACACAGCAAGAGCTGTCCATATAGCTCCCCCTCTGGGGCTCCGCCCCCCCAGTCCATTCTCCTTGGCCGCTCTGAACAAGGTAGCATCTACCACGGGGATGGCGAGGAGTTTGTGGTGTAGTTGTAGAGTTTTTTATTCTTCTATCAAGAGTTTGTTATTTTAAAATAGTGCTGGCTTGTACTATTTACTCTATAACAGAAAAGTGATGAAGATTTCTGTTTAAGAGGGCTATGATTTTAGCACAAGTAACTAAAATCCATTACTGTTACCACGCAGGACTGTTGTGAAACAAGAGAACTTAGTTGGGGGGTAACAGTTTTCAGACTCATCTGCTTCAGGTATGACTAGTCTCCTTCTAACAACACAGGCTAATCTAGATGACAGTAATTTTTCCCCTCAGGGCAAACCGGTAAGCCATTTTTCTTTCACCTCAGCAAAAAAGATAACAGGCTTCCCCTTTTTGTTTTTTATGCTGGTAGACACTGTTAGGGGCTAAATCGATTGGTTTTTATCACAATATTATACCATTTGAAATATTTTATAAGCTCACATACACTTGGGAACGTTTTTTATTGATCTGGCTTGTTTTAGACACCTAAATCTAGTCAGGAAGGCCCCTCCACTCTAGTGTGCTGAGGGAGGAAGCCTCATTTTGGCACTTCAGCTGTGCAGTTGAATTTCAAGGCAGTGCATGCAGATTCATGTGAGAGGGTCCTGTGGTTCAGAAAGTGACTCCAAAAGGCTTTTTTCTGTGAATGGTGACCCCTAAGGAAGGTAAAAAAGCTGCTGCAAGGCTGTAGCTGGGATTGTGGTGTGTAAAAACGGTTAAATCCAACAATTAGCTCCGGTTTCCTTGTTTTAAGAGCTAGAGTCTCCATATTTGCTGTGCAATACTTTCTAAGCATTAAGACACTGGGGTCCAAATTTCAGAAAAATCGGATATTGCCTTCATAGTTTTTTGAACATTCAGAAATAAATATTCAATGCGCTCCTGGCTTGGCCTCAGCTAGCGGAAGCCAGGTTCATAAGATTTTAGTCGGACAACATAACGACTGTTGCGTACATCAATCATCAGGGGGGAACAAAGAGTTCCCTAGCGATGAAGGAAGTAACCAAGATAATCCAATGGGCAGAGAATCACTCCTGCCATCTATCTGCTATTAACATCCCAGGAGTAGACAACTGGGAGGCGGACTATTTGAGTCGTCAGACTTTCCATCCGGGGGAGTGGGAACTCCATCCGGAGGTCTTTGCTCAGTTAACCCCAATTATGGGGCATTCCAGACATGGATCTAATGGCGTCCAGTCAGAACTTCAAGATTCCTTGCTACGGGTCCAGATCCAGGGATCCCAAGGCGACTCTAGTGGATGCATTAGTGGCGCCTTGGTCGTTCAACCTAGCATATGTGTTTCCACCGTTTCTTCTCCTCCCCAGGCTCATAGCCAGGATCAAACAGGAGAAGGCCTCAGTGATTCTGATAGCTCCTGCGTGGCCACGCAGGACTTGGTATGCAGACCTGGTGAATATGTCATCGGCTCCACCATGGAAGCTACCTTTGAGACAGGACCTTCTAGTACAAGGTCCATTCGAACATCCCAATCTAGTTTCTCTGCAGCTGACTGCTTGGAAATTGAACGCTTGATTTTATCCAAGCGTGGGTTTTCAAATTCTGTGATTGATACTCTGGTCCAAGCCAGAAAACCTGTGACTAGAAGGATTTACCATAAAATATGGAAAAAATATATCTGTTGGTGTGAATCCAAAGGATTCTCCTGGAGTAAGATTAAAATTCCAAAGATTCTCTCCTTTCTCCAAGAAGGTTTGGATAAAGGATTGTCAGCTAGTTCTCTAAAAGGACAGATTTCTGCATTATCCGTCTTGTTGCACAAACGACTGGCAGCTTTGCCAGATGTACAAGCTTTTGTTCAGGCTTTGGTTAGAATCAAGCCTGTTTACAGACCCATGACTCCTCCTTGGAGTCTAAATTTAGTTCTTTCAGTTCTTCAAGGGGTTCCGTTTGAACCTTTACATTCCATAGATATTAAGTTACTATCTTGGAAAGTTCTGTTTTTGGTTGCTATTTCTTCTGCTAGAAGAGTTTCTGAATTATCTGCTTTGCAGTGTGATCCACCCTATCTGGTGTTCCATTCAGATAAGGTTGTTTTGCGTACTAAGCCTGGTTTTCTTCCAAAAGTTGTTTCCAACGAGAACATCAACCAGGAAATAGTTGTTCCTTCTTTGTGTCCGAATCCAGTTTCAAAGAAGGAACGTTTATTACACAATTTAGATGTTGTTCGTGCTTTAAAGTTCTATTTAGAAGCAACAAAAGATTTTAGACAAACCTCATCCTTGTTTGTCGTTTACTCTGGTAAGAGGAGAGGTCAAAAAGCTACTGCTACCTCTCTCTCTTTCTGGCTGAAAAGCATTATCCGCTTGGCTTATGAGACTGCCGGACGGCAGCCTCCTGACCGTATCACAGCTCACTCTACTAGGGCTGTGGCTTCCACATGGGCCTATAAGAACGAGGCTTCTGTTGACCAGATATGTAAGGCAGCGACTTGGTCTTCTCTGCACACTTTTGCCAAATTCAACAAATTTGATATTTTTGCTTCTTCGGAGGCTGTTTTTGGGAGAAAGGTTTTGCAAGCCGTGGTGCCTTCTGTTTAGGTAACCTGATTTGCTCCCTCCCTTCATCCGTGTCCTAAAGCTTTGGTATTGGTTCCCACAAGTAATGGATGTCGCCGTGGACCGGACACACCAATGTTGGAGAAAATTTATGCTTACCTTATAAATTACTTTCTCCAACGGTGTGTCCGGCCCACGGCCCGCCCTGGTTTTTTTAATCAGGTTGAAATTTTTTTTCTTTATACACTACAGTCACCACGGCGCCCTATAGTTTCTCCTTTTTCTCCTAACCGTCGGTCGAATGACTGGGGGGCGGAGCCAGAGGGGGAGCTATATGGACAGCTCTTGCTGTGTGCTCTCCTTGCCTTTCCCTGTGGGGGAGAACATTTCCCACAAGTAATGGATGACGCCGTGGACCGGACACACCGTTGGAGAAAGTAATTTATCAGGTAAGCATAAATTCTGTTTTTCTCTTGCGCATAGTCTGTCCCTGGGCCTGTTTTTGTGCTGTACAAAGAGAGCATTGTGGACTATCGTGTCCAATTTTTTTATACTTGAGCTACAACTAGTTTTAAGTGTATATTTTCCTGCTAATTCCCCAGATAAGATCAGGAACATAAAAGACATATATATATATATCTGTAGGCATACATGTCAAACCATAAATATTGTATCTGTCAACTGGACGTTTGGTAAGCACCAGTCTTCACACACCCAGTCATCTTAATAGGTGATTAAACACCTATTACTTTTGTGAAGAAATTGTGCATGCCCTACACTCTCTAGTGAGGCCAAAACATAAAATCTGCAACATGCAAGTGCTGCTGACCAGCTGCTTTAGACAATTTGTAGCATTTTGAAGACCTAGGTTACTGATTTTTGCTTTTTGGCCTCTCTAGGGAGTGTGGGTCAAAGCACAATTTTTACACAAAAGCATGAAGTGTTAAATGTCCCTTTTAATTGTCTGGCATCCTGTGATTCACTCCCCAGCTTGTGTCACACTCCTGTGTTCCTCCTTTTTGTTTCTGATTTTAAATAATAGTTTGGAGCAGTGGTCACTCTTTTTGGGGTCGATTTATCAAGCTGTAGCGGACAGGGGGCGCACATACTTGATGCCGGAATTCAGCAGGTTTGAGTAATTACTGTTGGGAATATCACTCCTGGCCAGCAGGAGGCGGCAAAGAGCACCACAGTTAAACTGCTAAGTATCACTCCCTTACCCACAACCCCCAGTCATTTGCTTTTCCTTCGGTGCATGGAGGAGGTGAAGTTTAGGTGTCTGAAAAAAACATTTGATTTCATCTACAAGCAAGTTTTGGGGTATAGCCATATTCCACGTCATTCCTTGCAGTTGGGTAGTGGTGGCTTTAAAGCAGTTATTAAAGAGGTATTTACTGCATTTTCCTAACAATTGCTGCCCTAGTTTAGAAAGCCAGAGTTGGCTACTCTGTTCTTTCTTTTTCAAAGGTCTCTGTGAGGAACTGTCCTCTCATAGCTTGTAACTGTCTGTCTACATGCCGGACAGCGGAGCACGCAAGTGCTTTTTCTTCCAGTTGGGGAGACCATGCACTTAACAAATTAAGACACTGCTTTTTTATTGGGATAGATAATCCTGTTGTATGGGTTACACTGGGGCATGAAGCAGGCACTGTAGCATGTGTGAGACTAACATTTATTTATATATATATATATATATTTTTTTTTTAAGGGGTAAAATATTTTTATTAGGCTTTTACCTTCTTAATACTTTTTATTTTAAAGCAAAGGGGAAATAAATAAGCTGCTGAAATAGAAAATTCCGCCTTACTTTCAGTTTAAACATGTATTGTTTTATCAAGTAAATATGTGTCAGAAAATACCATAAATTATGCTTACCAGATAATTTCCTTTCCTTCTGTACAGGGAGAGTCCACAGCTGCATTCCTTGTGGGAAATACTGAACCTGGCCACCAGGAGGAGGCAAAGACACCCCAGCCAAAGGCTTAAATACCTCCCCCACTTCCCTCATCCCCCAGTCATTCTTTGCCTTTCGTCACAGGAGGTTGGCAGAGAAGTGTCATAAGATTTTGGAGTAGTTCCTTATGGAGGGTAGTACTCTTCAAGATGGGACTAGAGTTTTAAGTAGTCTTGTCAGCCTCTAAGTGAGAGCATTGATGAAAGTTAGAGTCTGGAGATGCAGGGAAAGTCTTTCTGCCAAACCATCCAGACTCATATTAACAGCTCCTAAGCAATCAGCGTTGGCGAGTTTCGCTACCTGCTTTTCTTCACTCAAGTCCATGTCAGAAGCGCTGCTACAATCTGGCAAACTTGAAGGACCGTGTTTCTGTTCCACGGCATAGATTCTGGTAAGATCGTTTCAATTTTTACACATATTGCAAATGCTAGAAGACAGGGTCACAGTGGTGGCTCATTTTATCTATATGGAATCAAGGGTTAATATCTCCTGAGGGGGATTATGAACAGTTGGGTTTAATCATATATGCTTTATTTGATTTTATGTTGCTTTATGTGTAAGATGTTTATGGGCTCATAGGCTGAAATGGAACATACAGATTTCACTTTCACTTTGAAGTTTGCGCAGCTTAAAAGCTTGGCACGCTTTTTCTCATAGCAGGGACGGTCTGGCATTGCGCATTGTGTCTGCGGCCATTAGTGCTTTCCCTCGCACTGCTAAGCGCAAACGAAAAGGTTAAATCTTGCACTCCTGTCCAGGGGGCATCATGTAACTTGTCGGATATATCCGATTGGTTATTAGAGGATGAGGTTCTTTCTGAAACTTCAGAGTATAAACTTTCAGGGTTGGAGTCTGCTGCCTATAATCCTCCGCCTGTGGAGGATCCAGTTTTTAGATTTAGGTCAGAACGTTTACGCTTTCTACTAAAGGAGGTTTTGACTACATTAGAGGTTTCAAAGGCCGAGCTGCCAGACGAACCTCTGGGTCCTAAATTTGATGGCATCATTATTAAGGACGAGTGGGACAGGATTAGATTCCTCTTCCCTGTTGTCTGACTTTTAAGGATCCCAGTTCTGGGCTCTCTATGTGGCTGGGTTTTCTTTTTCCCATCACTATTTGGTTGGCGCTATTTTTACGCTTGCCACACATACTAACCCGTGTAAGGATAGTTCGTCGTTCATAGAGCCGCCGGATATAAGGATGGAAACTCTCTGTTAAAGAGGGTGTTTCAACCTAGGGGATATTTTCTTTTTACTGGCAGCACTTGTCGCCACAGTTGCTGGAGCGGCTACCTTTTTGGTGCGTCTCCTTCTCGAAATTGATCAAGGTGGAGGGTTCCCTTGACATTTTTCAGGAAAGAATTATGGCCTTCTGGGTTACTAATTCTTTTATCTGTGCTGTTATTGCACAGATTAATTAGCCTAAGGCTAAGACGTCAGGTTTTCTGTTCAGGCTGACGGATATAACTTCTAAGTCTAGTCTCTTTCCCTCTCCTTTAAGGGAAAGAGTTTAACTATCTCCACAGTTTCAGGGGCCAAGGGTGGCTTCATACCGTAAGATAAGGAGAACAAATCTAAGGGACAAAGTTCTTTTTTTCGTTCCTTTAGTTCTGATAAAAGCCCAGTGTCAGAGACTTCTGCTAAGCCGGAGCAAACCAAGAGTTCTTGGAAGCCGGCTCAGTCCTGGAATAGATCCAAGCAGAGCAAGAAGCCTGTCTGGGTCCTGGAGGTCATAGCTCAGGGTTACAAGATAGGTTCAAATCTCATTCACCTAGGGGCAGATTCATCCTCTCAACCTGTCTTCAAGACGAGGGAAGCCTTTCTGCGGTGCGTCAGGGATCTGTCCTCATTTGGAGTCATTGTCCCAGTACCTATCGCAGAGAGAGGTTTGGGATACTATTCAAACATTTTCGTGGTCCCAAAGAAGGAGGGAACTTTCTGTCCAGTACTGGACCTAAAGTGCTTAAACAAATTTCTTAATGTCCCCTCATCAAGATGGGGACAATAAGATCCATCCTTCCCTTAATTCTGGACCACTTCCAGTTCCTCAGGTTTGCGTTCCTGGACCAGCACTTCCAGTTTATTGCACTTCTGTTTGGTCCAGCTACTGCTCCAAAAAAATTTCTGAAGGTTCTAGGGGCTCTTCTAGCAGTCGCCAGAACCCGGGGTGTAGCACTAGCTCCCTACTTGGACGATATTCTGGTACAAGCACCATCGTTTCGTCTGGCGGAAGACCATTCGGAATCTCTCCTCTGTCTTTTTCGATCCCACAGAGGGAAGATAAATAGAGAAAATAGTTCTTATTCTAAGTACCAGGGTGGGATTCCTGGGCACGATAATAGACTCCATAGACATGAGAATATTTCATGTAGCAGTAGCTCCCTTCTTGGACGATACTCTGGTACAAGCACCATCGTTTCGTCTGGCGTAAGACCAATCGGAACCTCTCCTCTGTCTTTTTTGATCCCACGGAGGGAAGATAGAGAAAAGAGTTCTCTTATTCTAAGTACCAGGGTGGGATTCCTGGGCACGATAATAGACTCCATAGACATGAGAATATTTCTAACAGACCAGAGAAGTTGAGAGCTAGCTTCAACATGTCTTACCCTCCAGACTTCCTTAACGCCATCTGCGGCTCAGTGTATGGAGGTGATTGGTCTCATGGTGTTCAGCATGGACATCGTTCTCTTTGCCAGGTTCCACAGTGATCATTTGGATCTGTCTTAACAGATTTCTCTGAACATCCGGTCAAGAGAATCGATCTCTTGGTGGCTCTGTCCAGATCGCCTGTCCTGAGGAACATCCTTTTATGACCATCCTGGGTGACGCTGACTACGGACGCAAGTCTGTCAGGATGGGGAGCTGTTTGGGGTTCCAAGAAGGCACAGGGTCTGTGGACGCAGGAGGAGAGCTCCTTACCGTTAAACATTCTAGACCTTCGGGCAATATTCAATGTTCTGAAAGCTTGGCCCCTACTGGGTTCGTCCCAATTTATCTGATTCCAATCAGACAATATAACCTCAGTGGCTTACATCAACCATCGGGGGGAACGAGAAGCTCCCTAGCAATGAAGTAAGATTTTGGAGTGGCCATAGACCCACAACTGTTCGCTGTCAGCGATCCACATTCCGGGTGTGGACATCTGGTAAGCGGATTTTTTCGGCAGACAATCTTCATCGGGGATGGTCTCTCCGTCCCAAAGTGTTTGCGGAGATAAGCAACAGGTGGAGAACCCCGGACATAGATCTCATGGGTCCCGTCTCAATACCAAGCTACCCAGATATGGGTCGAGGTCCAGGGATCCTTAGGCGGAGCTAATAGATGCATTAGCGGTGCCTTGGAGGTTCAATCTAATTTCTCTTTTCCTGCCATTCCACTCTTTTCTCTTGTAAGGTGTATCCAGTCCATGGATCATCCATTACTTGTGGGATATTCTCCTTCCCAACAGGAAGCTGCAAGAGGATCACCCACAGCAGAGCTGTCTATATAGCTCCTCCCCTAACTGCCACCTCCCAGTCATTCTCTTGCAGCTCTCGACAAGATAGGAAGTAGCTAGAGAGATGTGGTGCATTAATGTAGTTTATCTTCAATCAAAAGTTTATTTTCAAATAGTACTGGAGTTGTACTATTTTAGCCTCAGGCAGAAAGTTGAAGAAGAGTCTGCCTGTGGTCTTTGATGATCTTAGCAGGTTGTAACTAAGATCCATTGCTGTTCTCACACATAACTGAAGAGATGAGGTAACTTTAGCTGAGGGAATAGCGTGCAGGGTCTCCTGCTATGAGGTATGTGCAGTTTTAAATTTTTCTAGAAAAATGATATGCTAGAAAATGCTGACAATACCGGATTTATTTAAGGTAAGCCTGATTACAGTGATTTAATAACGACTAGTATCATGCTTGCTGTAAAGGGTAATATTTTTTTATTTACTCACATTACTGAATAGATATAACGTTTGCTGAAGGTGTATGAACATTTATTACATATTGGTGATAAAACTTTATTCTGGGGCCCAGTTTTTTCCACATGGCTGACTAGATTTTGCCTAGGGATAATTTTTTAAGGCCCTCTCACTGTGAGTACAGGCTGGGAGGGGCCTATTTTCGAGCCTAAATTGTGCATTAGTTTTTGCAGTTTGAGACATCCAGCTTCCCTGAAGGAGTCCCCGGAACATTTAGGACCTTAAGGGTTTTTGTGCCTTCCAAAGTCGTTGTATGGGCAGGTAGGGCCACAGTAGAGCTGTGGCAGTTTTGTGTGACTGTTTAAAAACGTTTATATCGTTTTTTTTTATCCGGTTTTGAAACTAAAGGGTTAATCCTCCATTTGGGTGCAATGCTCTTTTAGGCTATTATACACACTGTAAAAATTTCGTAAGATTTACTGCTTTTTTCACTGTTTTGCAATTTCTGTGATTGTTTTTTTCTCTTAAAGGCACAGTACCGTTTTTATTTTCTGCTTGTTCACAGTTATTAAAGTGTTTTCCAAGCTTGCTGGTCTCATTACTAGTCTGTTTAAACATGTCTGACATAGAGGAAACTCATTGTTCATTATGTTTAGAAGCCATTGTGGAACCCCCTCTTAGAATGTGTACCAAATGCACTGATTTTACTATAGATTACAAAGACCATATTCTGGCTTTAAAAAATTTATCACCAGAAGAAATTGACAAGGAGGAAGTTATGCCGTCTAACTCTCCCCACGTGTCAGATCCTATAAATCCCGCTCAGGGGACGCCTAGTACATCTAGCGCGCCCATTGCGTATACCTTGCAAGACATGGCGGCAGTTATGAATCATACCCTTACAGAGGTATTATCTAAACTGCCAGGATTGCAAGGAAAGCGAGACAGCTCTGGGACTAGAATAAATACAGAGCTCTCTGACGCTTTAGTAGCTATGTCTGATACACCCTCACATTATACTGAAGCTGAAGCAGGGGAGCTTCAATCTGTGGGTGAATTTTCTGATTCAGGGAAGATACTTCAATCTGATTCTGATATGTCTACATTTAAATTTAAGCTTGAACACCTCCGCGTATTGCTCAGGGAGGTTTTAGCAACTCTGGACGACTGTGGCACTATTGTAGTCCCAGAGAAATTATGTAGATTGGATAAATACTATGCAGTACCTACTTACACTGATGTTTTTCCAATCCCTTAAAGGTTTTCTGAAATTATTACTAAGGAATGGGATAGACCAGGTGTACCGTTCTCTCCCCCTCCTGTTTTTAAAAAGATGTTTCCTATAGACGCCGCTACACGGGACTTATGGCAGATGGTTCCTAAGGTGGAGGGAGCAGTTTCTACTCTAGCTAAGCGTACCACTATCCCTGTCGAGGACAGTTGTGCTTTTCTAGATCCAATGGATAAAAAATTAGAGGGTTACCTTAAGAAAATTTTTATTCAACAAGGTTTTATTCTCCAGCCTCTTGCATGCATTGTCCCAGTCACTGCTGCTGCTGCGGCTTTCTGGTTTGAGTCCCTAGAGAAGGCTCTACAGGTTGAAACCCCGTTGGAAGATATTATTGACAAGCTTAGGGCCCTTAAGCTAGCCAATTCATTTGTTTCTGATGCCGTTGTTCATTTAACCAAGCTAACGGCTAAAAATTCAGGTTTTGCTATTCAGGCGCGCAGGGCACTATGGCTTAAATCCTGGTCAGCTGACGTGACTTCAAAGTCTAAGCTTCTCAATATTACCTTCAAGGGGCAGACCCTATTCAGGCCTGGACTGAAGGAGATCATTTCTGACATCACTGGAGGAAAAGGTCACGCCCTTCCTCAAGACAAGTCCAACAAATTAAGGACCAAACAGTCTAGTTTTCGGCCCTTTCGAAACTTCAAGAGTGGCGCAGCTTCAACTTCCTCTAACACAAAACAAGAGGGAACTTTTGCCCAGTCAAAGCTGGTCTGGAGACCTAACCAGGCTTGGAACAAGGGGAAACAGGAAAAAAGCCTGCTGCTGCCGCCTCTAAGACAGCATGAAGGAGCAGCCCCCGATCCGGAAATGGATCTAGTAGGGGGCAGACTCTCTCTCTTCGCCCAGGCTTGGGCAAGAGATGTCCAGGATCCCTGGGCATTGGAAATTGCGTCCAAGGGTTATCTTCTGGAATTCAAAACCTCTCCCCCAAAAGGGAGATTTCATCTCTCACTTTTATCTGCAAACCAGATAAAAAGAGAGGCATTCTTACATTGTGTTCAAGACCTTCTAATTATGGGAGTGATCCACCCAGTTCCGCAGGAGGAACAGGGTCAGGGCTTCTATTCAAATCTGTTTGTAGTTCCCAAGAAAGAGGGAACATTCAGACCAATCTTAGATCTCAAGATCTTAAACAAATTTCTCAGAGTTCCATCCTTCAAGATGGAGACTATTCGAACCATCCTTCCTATGATCCAGGAGGGTTAATATATGACTACCGTAGACCTAAAGGATGCTTATCTTTACATCCCGATACACAAAGATCATTATCGTTTTCTCAGGTTTGCCTTTCTAGACAGGCACTACCAGTTTGTGGCTCTTCCCTTCGGGTTGGCCACGGCACAAAGAATCTTTACAAAGGTTCTAGGGTCCCTTCTAGCGGTCCTACGGCCGCGGGGTATAGCAGTAGCCCCTTACTTAGACGACATTCTGATACAGGCGTCGACTTTTCAAGTTGCCAGGCCCACACGGACATTGTTCTGGCATTTCTGAGGTCCCATGGGTGGAAGGTGAACGAAGAAAAGAGCTCTCTATCACCTCTAACAAAAGTTTCATTCCTAGGGACTCTGATAGATTCGGTAGAAATGAAGATTTACCTAACGAAGGCCAGATTGTCAAAACTTCTAGACTCTTGCCGTGTTCTTTATTACACATCTCGTCCTTCAGTGGCTCAGTGTATGGAAGTAATCGGTTTAATGGTAGCGGCAATGGACATAGTACCGTTTGCCCGCCTACATCTCAGACCGCTGCAACTTTGCATTCTCAGTCAGTGGAATGGGGATTACACAGATTTGTCCCCTCTACTAAATCTGGATCAAGAAACGAGGGATTCTCTTCTCTGGTGGCTATCTCAGGTCCATCTGTCCAAGGGGATGTGCTTCCGCAGGCCAGATTGGACTATAGTAACGACAGATGCCAGCCTTCTGGGCTGGGGTGCAGTCTGGAACTCAGGGCTCGTGGACTCAGGAGAATAAACATTCTGGAACTAAGAGCAATATTTAATGCTCTTCAGGCTTGGTCTCAGCTTGCTGCGGTCAGGTTCATCAGATTTCAGTCGGACAATAACCACTGTAGCCTACATCAACCATCAAGGGGGAACAAGGAGTTCCCTTGCAATGTTGGAGGTTTCAAAAATAATTCTATGGGCAGAGGTTCACTCTTGCCATCTATCAGCTATCCATATCCCAGGAGTAGAGAACTGGGAGGCGGATTTTCTAAGTCGGCAGACTTTTCATCCGGGGGAGTGGGAATTCCATCCGGAAGTTTTTGCACAGTTGTTTCAACGTTGGGGCAAACCAGAATTGGATCTCATGGCGTCTCGTCAGAACGCCAAGCTTCCACCGTTTCCTCTGCTCCCTTGTCTGATTGCCAAGATCAAGCAGGAGAGAGCTTCGGTGATTTTGATAGCACCTGCGTGGCCACGCAGGACTTGGTATGCAGATCTGGTGGACATGTCATCCCTTCCATCATGGACTCTACCGCTGAGACCGGACCTTTTTACTTCAGGGTCCTTTCAACCATCCAAATCTAATTTCTCTGCGTCTGACTGCTTGGAGATTGAACGCTTGATTTTATCAAAACGCGATTTCTCTGAGTCAGTCATTGATACCTTAATTCAGGCTCGTAAGCCTGTCACCAGGAAAATCTATCATAAGATATGGTGTAAATATCTTCATTGTTGTGAATCCAAGGGTTACTCATGGAGTAAAGTCAGGATTCCCAGGATATTATCTTTTCTCCAAGAGGGATTGGAGAAGGGATTGTCAGCTAGTTCCTTAAAGGGACAGATTTCTGCTCTGTCTATTCTTTTGCACAAGCGTCTGGCGGATGTTCCGGACGTTCAGGCGTTTTGTCAGGCTTTAGTTAGAATCAAGCCTGTGTTTAAACCTGTTGCTCCGCCATGGAGTTTAAATTTAGTTCTTAAGGTTCTTCAAGGGGTTCCGTTTGAACCTCTGCATTCCATAGATATCAAGCTTTTATCTTGGAAAGTTCTGTTTTTGGTAGCTATTTCTTCGGCTCGAAGAGTTTAAGAGTTATCTGCCTTACAGTGTGATTCCCTTTATCTGATCTTCCATGCAGATAAGGTAGTTTTGCGTACCAAACCTGGGTTTCTTCCTAAGGTGGTATCTAATAAGAATATCAATCAGGAGATTGTTGTTCCGTCACTGTGTCCTAATCCTCCTTCAAAGAAGGAACGTCTATTACATAATCTTGACGTGGTTCGAGCTTTAAAGTTTTATTTACAAGCTACTAAGGATTTTCGTCAAACATCGGCATTGTTTGTTGTTTACTCTGGACAGAGAAGAGGCCAAAAGGCTTCAGCAACTTCTCTTTCCTTTTGGTTAAGAAGTATAATCCGGCCAGCAGCCTCCTGTAAGAATTACAGCTCATTCCACTAGAGCAGTGGCTTCCATATGGGCTTTTAAAAATGAGGCTTCCGTTGAACTGATTTGCAAGGCGGCGACTTGGTCTTCGCTCCATACTTTTTCTAAATTCTACAAATTTGATACTTTTGCTTCCTCGGAGGCTATTTTTGGGAGAAAGGTCTTACAGGCAGTGGTGCCTTCTGTTTAAGCACCTGCCTTGTCCCTCCCTTCATCCGTGTCCTAAAGCTTTGGTATTGGTATCCCACAAGTAATTGATGATCCGTGGACTGGATACACCTTACAAGAGAAAGCGAAATTTATGCTTACCTGATAAATTTATTTCTCTTGTGGTGTATCCAGTCCACGGCCCGCCTTGTCTTTTTAAGGCAGGTGTTTTTTAAAATTTTTAAACTACAGTCACCACTGCACCCTATAGTTTCTCCTTTCTCTTGCTTGTCTTCGGTCGAATGACTGGGAGGTGGCAGTTAGGGGAGGAGCTATATAGACAGCTCTGCTGTGGGTGATCCTCTTGCAGCTTCCTGTTGGGAAGGAGAATATCCCACAAGTAATGGATGATCCGTGGACTGGATACACCACAAGAAAAATAAATTTATCAGGTAAGCATAAATTTCATTTTCTCGAGTGGTGGCTCCTATCATACAGGAGCAGGCGTCAGTGATACTAATTGCTCTATCGTGGCCTTGAAGGATATGGTTTGCGGATCTAGTGGGTATGTCATCATCTCCTCCTTGGAGGTTACCTTGTGGCAGGCCCCTTTCGTCATCAAAAACTAGTTTCTAGTGTGTGTATTGCCACTGTGACTAGTGCGGCATCTTATTGGTTCAATGCCTTGTCTAATTCTTGAGGATTCTCTTCAAGTAGAGACTTCCTTGGATGAAATTCAAGATAGGATTAAAGCTCTTAAGTTGGCAATTCCTTTATTGCAGATGCCATTTTACAGGTTGTTCGACTAGGAGCTAAAACTTCTAGTTTCGCTGTCCTAGCCCGCAGGGTGTTATGGTGGAAATCCTGGTCTACGGACGTTTCCTCTAAAGTCAAGCTTCTGGCAATTCCTTACAAGGGCAAAACCTTGTTTGGATCCGTTTTTTGGCAGAAATTATCTCTGATATTACGGGTGTAAAAGGGTCTTTTCTACCTCCTAGATAAGAATAGGCCTAAAGGACGTCGGAGTAATTTCCGTACCTTTCGCAACTTCAGAGGAAATCCTTCTTCTTCCAAGCAGGAACAATCCAAGTCTTCTTGGAAACCCAATCAGTCTTGGAATAAGGGGAAACAATCAAAGAAACCCGCTGCTGATTCCAAATCAGCATAGAAACATAGATATTGACGGCAGATTAGAGCCATAGGCACAGCAAGTCTGCCCGATATTACCTAGCAGTATAAACTTATTTAGTTTGTAGGATAGCATTATGCTTGTCCCATGCATTTTTAAAGTCCCCCACAGTGTTTGTTGTTATTACCTCTTGAGGAAGTTTATTCCATAAATCAATCACTCTTTCTGTAAAGAAGTGCTTCCTCAAATTACTCCTGCATCTACTACCCTTTAGCTTGAGATCATGACCCCCTTGTTCTTGAATTTTCCATTTTATGTAAAATACCCACAGCCTCCGTTTTACTAAGCCCTTTAACGTACTTGAAAGTTGCTATCATATCACCTCTTTCCCTTCTCTCCTCTAAGCTATACATATTTAGGTCATTAAGCCTATCCTGGTAAGTTTTTATTTTTTAGACCATGTACCATTTTGGTAGCCCTCCTTTGCACAAATTCAAGTTTGTTAATATCCTTCTGAAGATATGGCCTCCAGAACTGCACACAATACTCAAGATGAGGCCGAACTAATGATCTATAAAGTGGCATAAGAACCTTACTATTTCTGCTGCAAATACCTCTACCAATACATCCAAGCATTCTGCTAGCCTTACTCACTGCATTACTACATTGTTTACTAAGTTTTTTAAATCATCGGAAATAATAATTCCCAAGTCCTGTTCCTCACCTGTAACAGTCAGTAAAGTGTCATTGAGTCTGTAATTAGCATTTGCATTTTTCTTCCCTAAATGCATTATTTTACACTGTGTTAAACTTCAGATCCCAGTCGTTTGTCCAATCCTCCAATTGTTGTATATCACTTCTCATTTTGTCAACCCCCCCCCCCCCGGAACATCCACTCTGTTACAAATTTTTGTATCATCTGCAAACAGACATACATACTTTCCCCTGTAGTCCTTTGCTGATTTCACAGATAAATATGTTAAACAAAACAGGCCCCAGAATTGACCCCTGAGGAACACCACTAGTAACTCCATTTACTAAGACACTTTGTTTTCTGTCCTTAAACCAGCATTCCACCCGGTTCACAATTTTTGAATATAGACCAAGGAGATACAGTTTGTGATTTTAGTTTGCAGCTATATTTCCTGCAGCAGAGAAAAGGCTGTTGAGGTATATAAGTAGGGTTTTGCTAATTTCACCAAAGTGGGATATTTATCTTTGTTAGCTCTTCACCAATGCTAAGTGTTTCTACCTTGGCAAGGGGCCTCTCAATAAAGTAACCATTGACTTCCTTCTAACATAAAAATATCTTGAATATCTATATGCAATGGTAAATAACCAGCTATAAGGTTAGGGGAAATATCCATTCCGCTCTAAAAATAATGAATATATACTTATAAAGGTTGAATCTGGTACATATCACAATTTATTAAAAATATAAAAAACAATAAAAACCAAAATCATAAGCGATAAGGACTGTATATCAATAACAGGACAAAGCCTTACACATTTATTTATACAGTACATATAATCAGCAATAGCAAGCAATACGCTAATAATTGTGCAAACAGATAATAGTGCACATCAATTTAAATAACTCCCATAAATCTAGGGGCTAGGTGTAAACAACAAGCTTGGCACTATATCATGAAAAGCATAGTTCCAAATGACCAGATTTAATATAAACAATCCATATGATGACTATTATATCTGGGTTGCACATAAGCCAAGGGTAGTTGTAAACGTATACTGTCATGAAAAAGTGAAAATTAAGTGTCTGTAGATGTCCTTTAGGCTAAGGACATAACCATAAAACACAATACCATATGCAGGAGCTCATTGGAGTGAAGCAGCTGGTGTTGTGCACAGACCAACTAATTGCAAACCGATTAATCGATTATGAGATTCGTTGACAACTATTTTCATAATCGATTATTATCGATTATGACGATTAGTTGTTGCAGCTCTAGATGAATATTATCAGGACCCACTACCTTTTTAACATTTATTTTTGAAAATGCTAACAAAACCTCATCCTCTGTAAAAAGATTACTGTTAAGCTTGTTTCTATTTTTCGTAGCATCACTTAAAGGGACACTGAACCCAAATTTTTTCAGCTAAAGCATGCAATTTTAAGCAACTTTCTAATTTACTCCTATTATCAAATTTTCTTCATTCACTTGCTATCTTTATTTGAAAAAGAAGGCATCTAAGCTTCTCTTTTGGTTCAGGGCTCTGGACAGCACTTTTTTATTGGTGGATGAATGTATCCACCAATCAACAAGAATATCCCAGGTTATTCACCAAAAAATGGGCCGGCATCTAAACTTATATTCTTGCATTTCAAATAAAGATACCAAGAGAATGAAGAAAATTTGATAATAGGAGTAAATTAGAAAGTTGCTTAAAATTGCATGTTCTATATGAATCACAAAAGAAAAAATTTGGGTTCAGTGTCCCTTTAATGTAGACATTCAATCTTCACAATCTTTTGTGAAACAGAATAGAAGTAATCATTGAGACAGTCTGCAATCTGCTTATCTCCTTCTATTATTCTACCATCAACTGATTTCAATTTTACTATTCCTACCTTATTTTTTTTCTTCTTTCACTGATATATCTAAAGAATGTTTTGTCCCCATGTTTTACTGACTGTGCTATCTTCTCTTCTGCATGAGCTTTAACCTTCCTAATTAACTGCTTAGTCTTTTTTTTGTTGAAGTCTCCATATTTTCATATAATCATCTGCTTGTTTGTGTCTGTCATTTTTATAAGCTATCTTGTTTGTCTTTACAGCATGTGCTACTTCTTTGGAAAACCAAATTGGTTTCCGCTTTCTTTTACTTTTACAGACATGTCTAATACAGTGTGCGGTTGCATCTAAAATGGCACCTTTCACAAATTCTCACTGTTCTTGAACCCCTGTAATAAGAGTTTTCCCTTTTTAAATAGTTTTTTAGGTATTCTCCCATTAATGAAAAATCTGCCTTCCTAAAGTCTAAAACTTTTGTTTTAGTCTGGATGGGCAGTTCCTGCACATGAATACTAAACCAAACAGATTGATGATCACTGGATCCTAAGTTCTCACCTACAGACACATCTGAAACTGTATCACTGTGTGTAAGTATTACATCTAATATAGCTTCCTTACGAGTTGGTTCCTTTACTAATTGCTCAAGTGATTCCCCTAGCAGAGATTCAGAATCTTCCAGTCTATATCTGGCAAATTGAAGTCCCTCAGTACTATACCCTTACCCTTCATGGTCATTTTGGTTATTTCTTCTAATAACAGATTGTCCAGTTTTTCATCCTGCAATGGAGGCCCCTATTCTAAACACATTTCTATCTCCAATTTCCAAAGTAACCCAAATACTTTCCACCTCAACATTTGTTCCTACAATTTCAGTAACCTTTATATTTTCATTTACATACAGAGCAACTCCTCCACCTTTCTTTCCTACTCTGTTCTTTTCTCCAACATAGGTGTGTCCGGTCCACGGCGTCATCCTTACTTGTGGGATATTCTCTTCCCCAACAGGAAATGGCAAAGAGCCCAGCAAAGCTGGTCACATGATCCCTCCTAGGCTCCGCCTACCCCAGTCATTCTCTTTGCCGTTGTACAGGCAACATCTCCACGGAGATGGCTTAGAGTTTTTCAGTGTTTAACTGTAGTTTTTATTATTCAATCAAGAGTTTGTTATTTTGAAATAGTGCTGGTATGTACTATTTACTCAGAAACAGAAAAGAGATGAAGATTTCTGTTTGTATGAGGAAAATGATTTTAGCAACCGTAACTAAAATCCATGGCTGTTCCACACAGGACTGTTGAGAGCAATTAACTTCAGTTGGGGGAACAGTGTGCAGTCTCTTGCTGCTTGAGGTATGACACATTCTAACAAGACGATGTAATGCTGGAAGCTGTCATTTTCCCTATGGGATCCGGTAAGCCATGTTTATTACGATCATAAATAAGGGCTTCACAAGGGCTTATTAAGACTGTAGACTGTTTCTGGGCTAAATCGATTCATTATTAACACATATTTAGCCTTGAGGAATCATTTTATCTGGGTATTTTGATATAATAATATCGGCAGGCACTGTATTAGACACCTTATTCCTTAGGGGCTTTCCCAAAGCTTAAGCAGAGCCTCATTTTCGCGCCGGTGTGGCGCACTTGTTTTTGAGAGGCATGGCATGCAGTCGCATGTGAGAGGAGCTCTGATTCTTAGAAAAGACTTTCTGAAGGCGTCATTTGGTATCGTATTCCCCTTTGGGCTTGGTTGGGTCTCAGCAAAGCAGATACCAGGGACTGTAAAGGGGTTAAAGTTTAAAACGGCTCCGGTTCCGTTATTTTAAGGGTTAAAGCTTCCAAATTTGGTGTGCAATACTTTTAAGGCTTTAAGACACTGTGGTGAAAATTTGGTGAATTTTGAACAATTCCTTCATGTTTTTTCGCAATTGCAGTAATAAAGTGTGTTCAGTTTAAAATTTAAAGTGACAGTAACGGTTTTATCTTAAAACGTTTTTGTACTTTGTTATCAAGTTTATGCCTGTTTAACATGTCTGAACTACCAGATAGACTGTGTTCTGAATGTGGGGAAGCCAGAATTCCTATTCATTTAAATAAATGTGATTTATGTGATAATGACAATGATGCCCAAGAGGATTCCTCAAGTGAGGGGAGTAAGCATGGTACTGCATCATTCCCTCCTTCGTCTACACGAGTCTTGCCCACTCAGGAGGCCCCTAGTACATCTAGCGCGCCAATACTCCTTACTATGCAACAATTAACGGCTGTAATGGATAATTCTGTCAAAAACATTTTAGCCAAAATGAACCCTTGTCAGCGTAAGCGTGGCTGCTCTGTTTTAGATACTGAAGAGCATGACGACGCTGATATTAATATCTCTCAAGGGCCCCTAACCCAGTCTGATGGGGCCAGGGAGGTTTTGTCTGAGGGAGAAATTACTGATTCAGGGAACATTTCTCAACAGGCTGAACCTGATGCGATTGCATTTAAATTTAAGTTGGAACATCTCCGCATTCTGCTTAAGGAGGTATTATCCACTCTGGATGATTGTGAAAAGTTGGTCATCCCAGAGAAACTATGTAAAATGGACAAGTTCCTAGAGGTGCCGGGGCTCCCAGAAGCTTTTCCTATACCCAAGCGGGTGGCGGACATTGTTAATAAAGAATGGGAAAGGCCCGGTATTCCTTTCGTCCCTCCCCCCATATTTAAAAAATTGTTTCCTATGGTCGACCCCAGAAAGGACTTATGGCAGACAGTCCCCAAGGTCGAGGGAGCGGTTTCCACTTTAAACAAACGCACCACTATACCCATAGAGGATAGTTGTGCTTTCAAAGATCCTATGGATAAAAAATTAGAAGGTTTGCTTAAAAAGATGTTTGTTCAGCAGGGTTACCTTCTACAACCAATTTCATGCATTGTCCCTGTCGCTACAGCCGCATGTTTCTGGTTCGATGAGCTGATAAAGACGCTCGATAGTGATTCTCCTCCTTATGAGGAGATTATGGACAGAATCAATGCTCTCAAATTGGCTAATTCTTTCACCCTAGACGCCACTTTGCAATTGGCTAGGTTAGCGGCTAAGAATTCTGGGTTTGCTATTGTGGCGCGCAGAGCGCTTTGGTTGAAATCTTGGTCGGCTGATGCGTCTTCCAAGAACAAGCTACTAAACATTCCTTTCAAGGGGAAAACGCTGTTTGGCCCTGACTTGAAAGAGATTATCTCTGATATCACTGGGGGTAAGGGCCACGCCCTTCCTCAGGATCGGCCTTTCAAGGCAAAAAATAGACCTAATTTTCGTCCCTTTCGTAAAAACGGACCAGCCCAAAGTGCTACGTCCTCTAAGCAAGAGGGTAATACTTCTCAAGCCAAGCCAGCTTGGAGACCAATGCAAGGCTGGAACAAGGGAAAGCAGGCCAAGAAACCTGCCACTGCTACCAAGACAGCATGAAATGTTGGCCCCCGATCCGGGACCGGATCTGGTGGGGGGCAGACTCTCTCTCTTCGCTCAGGCTTGGGCAAGAGATGTTCTGGATCCTTGGGCGCTAGAAATAGTCTCCCAAGGTTATCTTCTGGAATTCAAGGGACTTCCCCCAAGGGGGAGGTTCCACAGGTCTCAGTTGTCTTCAGACCACATAAAAAGACAGGCGTTCTTACATTGTGTAGAAGACCTGTTAAAAATGGGAGTGATTCATCCAGTTCCATTAAGAGAACAAGGGATGGGGTTCTACTCCAATCTGTTCATAGTTCCCAAAAAAGAGGGAACGTTCAGACCAATCTTAGATCTCAAGATCTTAAACAAGTTTCTCAAGGTTCCATCGTTCAAGATGGAAACCATTCGAACTATTCTTCCTTCCATCCAGGAAGGTCAATTCATGACCACGGTGGATTTAAAGGATGCGTATCTACATATTCCTATCCACAAGGAACATCATCGGTTCCTAAGGTTCGCATTCCTGGACAAACATTACCAGTTCGTGGCGCTTCCTTTCGGATTAGCCACTGCTCCAAGGATTTTCACAAAGGTACTAGGGTCCCTTCTAGCTGTGCTACGACCAAGGGGCGTTGCGGTAGTACCTTACTTGGACGACATTCTGATTCAAGCGTCGACCCTTCCTCAAGCAAAGGCTCACACGGACATCGTCCTGGCCTTTCTCAGATCTCACGGATGGAAAGTGAACGTGGAAAAGAGTTCTCTATCCCCGTCAACAAGGGTTCCCTTCTTGGGAACAATTATAGACTCCTTAGAAATGAGGATTTTTCTGACAGAGGTCAGAAAAACAAAACTTCTAGACTCTTGTCGGATACTTCATTCCGTTCCTCTTCCTTCCATAGCTCAGTGCATGGAAGTGATCGGGTTGATGGTAGCGGCAATGGACATAGTTCCTTTTGCGCGCATTCATCTAAGACCATTACAACTGTGCATGCTCAGTCAGTGGAATGGGGACTATACAGACTTGTCTCCGAAGATACAAGTAAATCAGAGGACCAGAGACTCACTCCGTTGGTGGCTGTCCCTGGACAACCTGTCACAAGGGATGACATTCCGCAGACCAGAGTGGGTCATTGTCACGACCGACGCCAGTCTGATGGGCTGGGGCGCGGTCTGGGGATCCCTGAAAGCTCAGGGTCTTTGGTCTCGGGAAGAATCTCTTCTACCGATAAATATTCTGGAACTGAGAGCGATATTCAATGCTCTCAAGGCTTGGCCTCAGCTAGCGAGGACCAAGTTCATACGGTTTTCAATCAGACAACATGACAGCTGTTGCGTACATCAACCATCAGGGGGGAACAAGGAGTTCCCTAGCGATGGAAGAAGTGACCAAAATCATTCTATGGGCGGAGTCTCACTCCTGCCACCTGTCTGCTATCCACATCCCAGGAGTGGAAAATTGGGAAGCGGATTTTCTGAGTCGTCAGACATTGCATCCGGGGGAGTGGGAACTCCATCCGGAAATCTTTGCCCAAGTCACTCACCTGTGGGGCATTCCAGACATGGATCTGATGGCCTCTCGTCAGAACTTCAAAGTTCCTTGCTACGGGGCCAGATCCAGGGATCCCAAGGCGGCTCTAGTGGATGCACTAGTAGCACCTTGGACCTTCAAACTAGCTTATGTGTTCCCGCCATTTCCTCTCATCCCCAGGCTGGTAGCCAGGATCAATCAGGAGAGGGGCGTCGGTGATCTTGATAGCTCCTGCGTGGCCACGCAGGACTTGGTATGCAGATCTGGTGAATATGTCATCGGCTCCACCTTGGAAGCTACCTTTGAGACGAGACCTTCTTGTTCAGGGTCCGTTCGAACATCCGAATCTGGTTTCACTCCAGCTGACTGCTTGGAGATTGAACGCTTGATTTTATCGAAGCGAGGATTCTCAGACTCTGTTATCGATACTCTTGTTCAGGCCAGAAAGCCTGTAACTAGAAAGATTTACCACAAAATTTGGAAAAAATATATCTGTTGGTGTGAATCTAAAGGATTCCCTTGGGACAAGGTTAAGATTCCTAGGATTCTATCCTTCCTTCAAGAAGGATTGGAAAAAGGATTATCTGCAAGTTCCCTGAAGGGACAGATTTCTGCCTTGTCGGTGTTACTTCACAAAAAGCTGGCAGCTGTGCCAGATGTTCAAGCCTTTGTTCAGGCTCTGGTTAGAATCAAGCCTGTTTACAAACCTTTGACTCCTCCTTGGAGTCTCAATTTAGTTCTTTCAGTTCTTCAGGGGGTTCCGTTTGAACCCTTACATTCCGTTGATATTAAGTTATTATCTTGGAAAGTTTTGTTTTTAGTTGCTATTTCTTCTGCTAGAAGAGTTTCAGAATTATCTGCTCTGCAGTGTTCTCCTCCTTATCTGGTGTTCCATGCAGATAAGGTGGTTTTACGTACTAAACCTGGTTTTCCTTCCAAAAGTTGTTTCTAACAAAAACATTAACCAGGAGATTATCGTACCTTCTCTGTGTCCGAAACCAGTTTCAAAGAAGGAACGTTTGTTGCACAATTTGGATGTTGTTCGCGCTCTAAAATTCTATTTAGATGCTACAAAGGATTTTAGACAAACATCTTCCTTGTTTGTTGTTTATTCAGGTAAAAGGAGAGGTCAAAAAGCAACTTCTACCTCTCTCTCTTTTTGGATTAAAAGCATCATCAGATTGGCTTACGAGACTGCCGGACGGCAGCCTCCCGAAAGAATCACAGCTCATTCCACTAGGGCTGTGGCTTCCACATGGGCCTTCAAGAACGAGGCTTCTGTTGATCAGATATGTAGGGCAGCGACTTGGTCTTCACTGCACACTTTTACCAAATTTTACAAGTTTGATACTTTTGCTTCTTCTGAGGCTATTTTTGGGAGAAAGGTTTTGCAAGCCGTGGTGCCTTCCATTTAGGTGACCTGATTTGCTCCCTCCCTTCATCCGTGTCCTAAAGCTTTGGTATTGGTTCCCACAAGTAAGGATGACGCCGTGGACCGGACACACCTATGTTGGAGAAAACAGAATTTATGTTTACCTGATAAATTTCTTTCTCCAACGGTGTGTCCGGTCCACGGCCCGCCCTGGTTTTTTAATCAGGTCTGATAATTTATTTTCTTTAACTACAGTCACCACGGTACCATATGGTTTCTCCTATGCAAATATTCCTCCTTAACGTCGGTCGAATGACTGGGGTAGGCGGAGCCTAGGAGGGATCATGTGACCAGCTTTGCTGGGCTCTTTGCCATTTCCTGTTGGGGAAGAGAATATCCCACAAGTAAGGATGACGCCGTGGACCGGACACACCGTTGGAGAAAGAAATTTATCAGGTAAACATAAATTCTGTTTTCTCCAACATAGGTGTGTCCGGTCCACGGCGTCATCCTTACTTGTGGGATATTCTCTTCCCAACAGGAAATGGCAAAGAGCCCAGCAAAGCTGGTCACATGATCCCTCCTAGGCTCCGCCTACCCCAGTCATTCTCTTTGCCGTTGTACAGGCAACATCTCCACGGAGATGGCTTAGAGTTTTTCAGTGTTTAACAGTAGTTTTTATTATTCAATCAAGAGTTTGTTATTTTGAAATAGTGCTGGTATGTACTATTTACTCAGAAACAGAAAAGAGATGAAGATTTCTGTTTGTATGAGGAAAATGATTTTAGCAACCGTAACTAAAAATCCATGGCTGTTCCACACAGGACTGTTGAGAGCAATTAACTTCAGTTGGGGGAACAGTGTGCAGTCTCTTGCTGCTTGAGGTATGACACATTCTAACAAGACGATGTAATGCTGGAAGCTGTCATTTTCCCTATGGGATCCGGTAAGCCATGTTTATTACGATCATAAATAAGGGCTTCACAAGGGCTTATTAAGACTGTAGACTGTTTCTGGGCTAAATCGATTCATTATTAACACATATTTAGCCTTGAGGAATCATTTTATCTGGGTATTTTGATATATAATATCGGCAGGCACTGTATTAGACACCTTATTCCTTAGGGGCTTTCCCAAAGCTTAAGCAGAGCCTCATTTTCGCGCCGGTGTGGCGCACTTGTTTTTGAGAGGCATGGCATGCAGTCGCATGTGAGAGGAGCTCTGATTCTTAGAAAAGACTTTCTGAAGGCGTCATTTGGTATCGTATTCCCCTTTGGGCTTGGTTGGGTCTCAGCAAAGCAGATACCAGGGACTGTAAAGGGGTTAAAGTTTAAAACGGCTCCGGTTCCGTTATTTTAAGGGTTAAAGCTTCCAAATTTGGTGTGCAATACTTTTAAGGCTTTAAGACACTGTGGTGAAAATTTGGTGAATTTTGAACAATTCCTTCATGTTTTTTCGCAATTGCAGTAATAAAGTGTGTTCAGTTTAAAATTTAAAGTGACAGTAACGGTTTTATCTTAAAACGTTTTTGTACTTTGTTATCAAGTTTATGCCTGTTTAACATGTCTGAACTACCAGATAGACTGTGTTCTGAATGTGGGGAAGCCAGAATTCCTATTCATTTAAATAAATGTGATTTATGTGATAATGACAATGATGCCCAAGAGGATTCCTCAAGTGAGGGGAGTAAGCATGGTACTGCATCATTCCCTCCTTCGTCTACACGAGTCTTGCCCACTCAGGAGGCCCCTAGTACATCTAGCGCGCCAATACTCCTTACTATGCAACAATTAACGGCTGTAATGGATAATTCTGTCAAAAACATTTTAGCCAAAATGAACCCTTGTCAGCGTAAGCGTGGCTGCTCTGTTTTAGATACTGAAGAGCATGACGACGCTGATATTAATATCTCTCAAGGGCCCCTAACCCAGTCTGATGGGGCCAGGGAGGTTTTGTCTGAGGGAGAAATTACTGATTCAGGGAACATTTCTCAACAGGCTGAACCTGATGCGATTGCATTTAAATTTAAGTTGGAACATCTCCGCATTCTGCTTAAGGAGGTATTATCCACTCTGGATGATTGTGAAAAGTTGGTCATCCCAGAGAAACTATGTAAAATGGACAAGTTCCTAGAGGTGCCGGGGCTCCCAGAAGCTTTTCCTATACCCAAGCGGGTGGCGGACATTGTTAATAAAGAATGGGAAAGGCCCGGTATTCCTTTCGTCCCTCCCCCCATATTTAAAAAATTGTTTCCTATGGTCGACCCCAGAAAGGACTTATGGCAGACAGTCCCCAAGTCGAGGGAGCGGTTTCCACTTTAAACAAACGCACCACTATACCCATAGAGGATAGTTGTGCTTTCAAAGATCCTATGGATAAAAAATTAGAAGGTTTGCTTAAAAAGATGTTTGTTCAGCAGGGTTACCTTCTACAACCAATTTCATGCATTGTCCCTGTCGCTACAGCCGCATGTTTCTGGTTCGATGAGCTGATAAAGACGCTCGATAGTGATTCTCCTCCTTATGAGGAGATTATGGACAGAATCAATGCTCTCAAATTGGCTAATTCTTTCACCCTAGACGCCACTTTGCAATTGGCTAGGTTAGCGGCTAAGAATTCTGGGTTTGCTATTGTGGCGCGCAGAGCGCTTTGGTTGAAATCTTGGTCGGCTGATGCGTCTTCCAAGAACAAGCTACTAAACATTCCTTTCAAGGGGAAAACGCTGTTTGGCCCTGACTTGAAAGAGATTATCTCTGATATCACTGGGGGTAAGGGCCACGCCCTTCCTCAGGATCGGCCTTTCAAGGCAAAAAATAGACCTAATTTTCGTCCCTTTCGTAAAAACGGACCAGCCCAAAGTGCTACGTCCTCTAAGCAAGAGGGTAATACTTCTCAAGCCAAGCCAGCTTGGAGACCAATGCAAGGCTGGAACAAGGGAAAGCAGGCCAAGAAACCTGCCACTGCTACCAAGACAGCATGAAATGTTGGCCCCCGATCCGGGACCGGATCTGGTGGGGGGCAGACTCTCTCTCTTCGCTCAGGCTTGGGCAAGAGATGTTCTGGATCCTTGGGCGCTAGAAATAGTCTCCCAAGGTTATCTTCTGGAATTCAAGGGACTTCCCCCAAGGGGGAGGTTCCACAGGTCTCAGTTGTCTTCAGACCACATAAAAAGACAGGCGTTCTTACATTGTGTAGAAGACCTGTTAAAAATGGGAGTGATTCATCCAGTTCCATTAAGAGAACAAGGGATGGGGTTCTACTCCAATCTGTTCATAGTTCCCAAAAAAGAGGGAACGTTCAGACCAATCTTAGATCTCAAGATCTTAAACAAGTTTCTCAAGGTTCCATCGTTCAAGATGGAAACCATTCGAACTATTCTTCCTTCCATCCAGGAAGGTCAATTCATGACCACGGTGGATTTAAAGGATGCGTATCTACATATTCCTATCCACAAGGAACATCATCGGTTCCTAAGGTTCGCATTCCTGGACAAACATTACCAGTTCGTGGCGCTTCCTTTCGGATTAGCCACTGCTCCAAGGATTTTCACAAAGGTACTAGGGTCCCTTCTAGCTGTGCTACGACCAAGGGGCGTTGCGGTAGTACCTTACTTGGACGACATTCTGATTCAAGCGTCGACCCTTCCTCAAGCAAAGGCTCACACGGACATCGTCCTGGCCTTTCTCAGATCTCACGGATGGAAAGTGAACGTGGAAAAGAGTTCTCTATCCCCGTCAACAAGGGTTCCCTTCTTGGGAACAATTATAGACTCCTTAGAAATGAGGATTTTTCTGACAGAGGTCAGAAAAACAAAACTTCTAGACTCTTGTCGGATACTTCATTCCGTTCCTCTTCCTTCCATAGCTCAGTGCATGGAAGTGATCGGGTTGATGGTAGCGGCAATGGACATAGTTCCTTTTGCGCGCATTCATCTAAGACCATTACAACTGTGCATGCTCAGTCAGTGGAATGGGGACTATACAGACTTGTCTCCGAAGATACAAGTAAATCAGAGGACCAGAGACTCACTCCGTTGGTGGCTGTCCCTGGACAACCTGTCACAAGGGATGACATTCCGCAGACCAGAGTGGGTCATTGTCACGACCGACGCCAGTCTGATGGGCTGGGGCGCGGTCTGGGGATCCCTGAAAGCTCAGGGTCTTTGGTCTCGGGAAGAATCTCTTCTACCGATAAATATTCTGGAACTGAGAGCGATATTCAATGCTCTCAAGGCTTGGCCTCAGCTAGCGAGGACCAAGTTCATACGGTTTCAATCAGACAACATGACAGCTGTTGCGTACATCAACCATCAGGGGGGAACAAGGAGTTCCCTAGCGATGGAAGAAGTGACCAAAATCATTCTATGGGCGGAGTCTCACTCCTGCCACCTGTCTGCTATCCACATCCCAGGAGTGGAAAATTGGGAAGCGGATTTTCTGAGTCGTCAGACATTGCATCCGGGGGAGTGGGAACTCCATCCGGAAATCTTTGCCCAAGTCACTCACCTGTGGGGCATTCCAGACATGGATCTGATGGCCTCTCGTCAGAACTTCAAAGTTCCTTGCTACGGGGCCAGATCCAGGGATCCCAAGGCGGCTCTAGTGGATGCACTAGTAGCACCTTGGACCTTCAAACTAGCTTATGTGTTCCCGCCATTTCCTCTCATCCCCAGGCTGGTAGCCAGGATCAATCAGGAGAGGGCGTCGGTGATCTTGATAGCTCCTGCGTGGCCACGCAGGACTTGGTATGCAGATCTGGTGAATATGTCATCGGCTCCACCTTGGAAGCTACCTTTGAGACGAGACCTTCTTGTTCAGGGTCCGTTCGAACATCCGAATCTGGTTTCACTCCAGCTGACTGCTTGGAGATTGAACGCTTGATTTTATCGAAGCGAGGATTCTCAGACTCTGTTATCGATACTCTTGTTCAGGCCAGAAAGCCTGTAACTAGAAAGATTTACCACAAAATTGGAAAAAATATATCTGTTGGTGTGAATCTAAAGGATTCCCTTGGACAAGGTTAAGATTCCTAGGATTCTATCCTTCCTTCAAGAAGGATTGGAAAAAGGATTATCTGCAAGTTCCCTGAAGGGACAGATTTCTGCCTTGTCGGTGTTACTTCACAAAAAGCTGGCAGCTGTGCCAGATGTTCAAGCCTTTGTTCAGGCTCTGGTTAGAATCAAGCCTGTTTACAAACCTTTGACTCCTCCTTGGAGTCTCAATTTAGTTCTTTCAGTTCTTCAGGGGGTTCCGTTTGAACCCTTACATTCCGTTGATATTAAGTTATTATCTTGGAAAGTTTTGTTTTTAGTTGCTATTTCTTCTGCTAGAAGAGTTTCAGAATTATCTGCTCTGCAGTGTTCTCCTCCTTATCTGGTGTTCCATGCAGATAAGGTGGTTTTACGTACTAAACCTGGTTTTCTTCCAAAAGTTGTTTCTAACAAAAACATTAACCAGGAGATTATCGTACCTTCTCTGTGTCCGAAACCAGTTTCAAAGAAGGAACGTTTGTTGCACAATTTGGATGTTGTTCGCGCTCTAAAATTCTATTTAGATGCTACAAAGGATTTTAGACAAACATCTTCCTTGTTTGTTGTTTATTCAGGTAAAAGGAGAGGTCAAAAAGCAACTTCTACCTCTCTCTCTTTTTGGATTAAAAGCATCATCAGATTGGCTTACGAGACTGCCGGACGGCAGCCTCCCGAAAGAATCACAGCTCATTCCACTAGGGCTGTGGCTTCCACATGGGCCTTCAAGAACGAGGCTTCTGTTGATCAGATATGTAGGGCAGCGACTTGGTCTTCACTGCACACTTTTACCAAATTTTACAAGTTTGATACTTTTGCTTCTTCTGAGGCTATTTTTGGGAGAAAGGTTTTGCAAGCCGTGGTGCCTTCCATTTAGGTGACCTGATTTGCTCCCTCCCTTCATCCGTGTCCTAAAGCTTTGGTATTGGTTCCCACAAGTAAGGATGACGCCGTGGACCGGACACACCTATGTTGGAGAAAACAGAATTTATGTTTACCTGATAAATTTCTTTCTCCAACGGTGTGTCCGGTCCACGGCCCGCCCTGGTTTTTTTAATCAGGTCTGATAATTTATTTTCTTTAACTACAGTCACCACGGTACCATATGGTTTCTCCTATGCAAATATTCCTCCTTAACGTCGGTCGAATGACTGGGGTAGGCGGAGCCTAGGAGGGATCATGTGACCAGCTTTGCTGGGCTCTTTGCCATTTCCTGTTGGGGAAGAGAATATCCCACAAGTAAGGATGACGCCGTGGACCGGACACACCGTTGGAGAAAGAAATTTATCAGGTAAACATAAATTCTGTTTTTAAATAACCTGTATCCAGGTATGACTATGTCCCAGGCATGCAAATCATTGTACCATGTTTCTGTTATAGCTACTAAATCAAAGTTGTCCCTAGTCATTATTTAAATGAGTTCAGGTAATTTATTTCCTAAGCTGCGAGCATTTGTGCTCATGGCACGAAGAATTTTTCTACTAGAGTTTCTAGAATTGTTACTTGGACTAACAGTTTTGGCATGCTGTGGGGGGCAGGTGGATACATTAATGCTACCCCCCTTTCTCTTGTAAGGTGTATCCAGTCCACGGATCATCCATTACTTGTGGGATATTCTCATTCCCAACAGGATGTTGCAAGAGGACACCCACAGCAGAGCTGTAATATAGCTCCTCCCCTAACTGTCATAGCCAGTCATTCTCTTGCAACTCTCAACAAGCAAGGACGTTGTAGGAGAGAGTGGTTAAATATAGCTAGTTTATTTTTTTCAATCAAAAGTTTGTTATTTTTAAATAGTACCGGAGTTGTGCTATTTTATCTCAGACAGTAAATAGAAGAAGAATCTGCCTGAGGTTTCTATGATCTTAGCAGCTTGTAACTAAGATCCATTGCTGTTCTCACATATGTCTGAGGGGATTACACAGATGAGGTAACTTCAGTGAGAGAATGGCGTGCAGTTTATTCTGCTATCAGGTATGTGCAGTTATAATTTTTTCTAGAGATGGAAAACACTAGAAAATGCTGCTGATACCGGATTAATGTAAGTTAAGCCTGAATACAGTGATTTAATAACGACTGGTATCATGCTTACTCCCAGGGGTAATACCCTTATGATATTGCAATATAAAACGTTTGCTGGCATGTTTAATCGTTTTTATATATGCTTTGGTGATAAAACTTTATTGGGGCCTAGTTTTTTCCACATGGCTGGCTTAAATTTTGACTTGAAACTATTTCCACTGTTGTAGTATAAAAGTTACAGTTGATGCAGTTAAAATTACAAACTGTGACATCCAGCTTCCCTCAAAGGCCCTCTGAATGCTATAGGACATCTCTAAAGGGCCCAAAGTTGTTTATTGGGGAAGGTAGGGCCACAGCTTGCTGTGGCAGTTGGTTGTGACTGTTAAATAACGTCTATACTGTTTTTGTGATCCGTTTTTTTGATCTAAGGGGTTAATCCATTTGCAAGTGGGTGCAATGCTCTGTTAGCCTATTATACACACTGTAAAAATTTCGTTTGATTTACTGAATTTTTTCACTGTTTTTCAAATTCTGACAAAATTTGTTTCTCTTAAAGGCACAGTACCGTTTTTTATATTTGCTTGTTAACTTGATTTAAAGTGTTTTCCAAGCTTGCTAGTCTCATTGCTAGTCTGTATAAACATGTCTGACATAGAAGAAACTCCTTGTTTATTATGTTTAAAAGCCATGGTGGAACCCCCTCTTAGAATGTGTACCAAATGTACTGTTTTCATTTTATGCAATAAAGATCATTTTCTGTCTTTAAAAAATGTATCACCAGAAGAATCTGACGAGGGGGAAGTTATGCCGACTAACTATCCCCACGTGTCAGACCCTTTGACTCCCGCTTAAGGGACTCACGCTCAAATGGCGCCAAGTACATCTAGGGCGCCCATCGCGTTTACTTTACAAGACATGGCGGCAGTCATGGATAATACACTGTCAGCGGTATTAGCCAGACTACCTGAACTTAGAGGTAAGCGAGATAGCTCTGGGGTGAGACAAAATGCAGAGCATACTGACGCTTTAAGAACCATGTCTGATACTGCCTCACAATATGCAGAAGCTGAGGAAAGAGAGCTTCAGTCAGTGGGTGATGTTAATGACTCAGGAAAGATACCTGATTCTAATATTTCTACATTTAAATTTAAGCTTGAACACCTCCGCGTGTTGCTTAGGGAGGTTTTAGCTGCTCTGAATGACTGTGATACCATTGCAGTGCCAGAGAAATTGTGTAGACTGGATAAATACTTTGCAGTGCCGGTGTGTACTGATGTTTTTCCAAATACCTAAAAGGTTTACAGAAATTATTAATAAGGAATGGGATAGACCAGGTGTGCCGTTCTCTTCCCCTCCTATTTTTAGAATTTTTTTTTCCAATAGACGCCACCACACGGGACTTATGGCAGACAGTCCCTAAGGTGGAGGGAGCAGTTTCTACTCTAGTAAAGCGTACTACTAACCCTGTCGAGGACAGTTGTGCTTTTTTTTTTTTAGATCCAATGGATAAAAAATTAGAGGTTACCTTAAGAAAATATTTATTCAACAAGGTTTTATCCTACAGCCCCCTGCATGCATTGCATCTGTTACTGCTGCTGCGGCGTACTGGTTTGAGTCTCTGGAAGAGGCTTTACAGGTAGCGACTCCATTGGATGACATACTTGGCAAACTTAAAGCACTTAAGCTAGCCAATTCTTTTATTCTGATGCCATTGTTCATTTGACTAAACTAACGGCTAAGAATTCTGGTTTTGCTATACAGGCGCGCAGAGCGCTATGGCTTAGATCATGGTCAGCTGACGTGACTTCAAAATCTAAGCTACTTAACATTCCCTTCAAGGGGCAGACCCTATTCGGGCCTGGTTGTTGTAGCTCTTCCCTTGGGATTAGCTACAGCCCCAAGAATCTTTACAAAGGTTCTAGGGTCGCTTATGGCAGTCCTAAGGCCGCGGGGCATAGCAGTAGCCCCTTATTTAGACGACATCCTGATACAGGCGTCAAACTTCCAAATTGCCAAGTCTCATACGGACGTAGTACTGGCATTTCTGTGGTCGCATTGGTGGAAAGTGAACAAGGAAAAGAGTTCTCTATCCCCACTCACAAGAGTTTCCTTTCTAGGGACTGATAGATTCTGTAGAAATTAAAATTCACCTGACGGAGTCCAGGTTATCAAAGCTCCTAAATTCCTGCCGGGTTCTTCATTCCATTCCGCGCCCTTCGGTGGTTCAGTGTATGGAAGTAATCGGCTTAATGGTAGCGGCAATGGATATAGTGCCGTTTGCACGCTTACATCTCAGACCGCTTCAACTATGCATGCTCAGTCAGTGGAACGGGGATTACACAGATTTGTCCCCTCAACTGAATCTGGACCAAGAGACCAGGGATTCTCTTCTCTGGTGGCTATCTCGGGTCCATCTGTCCAAAAGGTATGACCTTTCGCAGGCCAGATTGGACAATTGTTACGACAGATGCCAGCCTTCTAGGTTGGGGTGCAGTCTGGAACTCCCTGAAGGCTCAGGGATCGTGGACTCAGGAGGAGTCTCTCCTTCCATTAAACATTCTGGAACTAAGAGCGATATTCAAGGCTCTTCAGGCTTGGCCTCAGTTAGCAACTCTGAGGTACATCAGATTTCTGTCGGACAACATCACGACTGTAGCTTACATCAACCATCAAGGGGGAACGAGAAGTTCCCTAGAGATATTAGAAGTTTCAAAAATAATTTGCTGGGCAGAGATTCACTCTTGCCACCTATCAGCTATCCATATCCCAGGTCTAGAGCACTGGGAGGCGGATTTTCTAAGTCATCAGACTTTTCATCCGGGAGAGTGGGAACTCCATCCGGAGGTATTTGCACAACTGATTCATTGTTGGGGCAAACCAGAACTGGATCTCATGGCGTCTCGCTAGAACGCCAAGCTTCCGTGTTACGGATCCAGGTCCAGGGATCCCAAGGCGACACTGATAGATGCTCTAGCAGCTCCCTGGTCTTTCAACCTGGCTTATGTGTTTCCACCGTTTCCTCTGCTCCCTCGACTGATTGCCAAGATCAAGCCGGAGAGAGCATCAGTGATTCTGATAGCACCTGCGTGGCCACGCAGGACCTGGTATGCAGATCTAGTGGACATGTCATCCTTTCCACCATGGTCTCTGCCTCTGAAACAGGACCTTCTACTTCAGGGTCCTTTCAACCATCCAAATCTAATTTCTCTGAGGCTGACTGCCTGGAGATTGAACGCTTGATTTTATCAAAGCGTGGCTTCTCCGAGTCAGTTATTGATACCTTAAGACAGGCATGAAAGCCTGTCACCAGGAAAATTTACCATAAGGTATGGCGTAGATATCTTTATTGGTGTGAATCCAAGGGTTACTCATGGAGTAAGGTCAGGATTGCTAGGATATTATCTTTTCTCCAAGAAGGTTTGGAAAAAGGATTGTCAGCTAGTTAAGCGTCTGGCAGATGTTCCAGACGTTCAGGCATTTTGTCAGGCTTTAGTTAGAATCAAGCCTGTGTTTAAACCTGTTGCTCCACCATGGAGCTTAAACTTGGTTCTTAAGGTTCTTCAAGGAGTTCCGTTTGAACCTCTTCATTCCATAGATATCAAGCTTTTATCTTGGAAAGTTCTTTTTTGGTAGCTATTTCCTCGGCTCGTAGAGTCTCTGAGCTATCTGCCTTACAATGTGATTCTCCTTATCTGATTTTTCATACGGATAAGGTAGTCCTGCGTACCAAACCTGGGTTCTTACCTAAGATGGTATCTAACAAGAATATCAATCAAGAGATTGTTGTTCCATCCTTGTGTTACACAATCTGGACGTGGTCCGTGCTTTAAAGTTTTACTTACAAGCTACTAAAGATTTTCGTCAAACATCTGCTTTGTTTGTTGTCTACTCTGGACAGAGGAGAGGTCAAAAGGCTTCGGCAACCCCTCTTTCTTTTTGACTAAGAAGCTTAATCCGTTTAGCCTATGAGAGTGCTGGACAGCAGCCTCCTGAAAGGATTACAGCTCATTCCACTAGAGCTGTGGCTTCCACTTGGGCCTTTAAAAATGAGGCTTCTTTTGATCAGATTTGCAAGGCGACGACTTGGTCTTCGCTTCATATTTTTTCAAAATTGTACAAATTTGATACTTTTGCTTCTTCAGAGGCTATATTTGGGAGAAAGGTTTTACAGGCAGTGGTTCCTGCCTTGTCCCTCCCTTCATCCGTGTACTTTAGCTTTGGTATTGGTATCCCACAAGTAATGGATGATCCGTGGACTGGATACACCTTACAAGAGAAAACACAATTTATGCTTACCTGATAAATTTATTTCTCTTGTGGTGTATCCAGTCCACGGCCCGCCCTGTCATTTTAAGGCAGGTAATTTTTAAATTTTAACTACAGTAACCACTGCACCCTATGTCTCCTCCTTTCTCGGCTTGTTTTCGGTCGAATGACTGGCTATGACAGTTAGGGGAGGAGCTATATTACAGCTCTGCTGTGGGTGTCCTCTTGCAACTTCCTGTTGGGAATGAGAATATCCCACAAGTAATGGATGATCCGTGGACTGGCTACACCACAAGAGAAATAAATTTATCAGGTAAGCATAAATTGTGTTTTATAAGTTTAAATGATTTCTAATAAAGAATTTGAACTCTTCTCCCAGATACTGTTCCTTTAACATCCAAATGCAAGCCATCTCTCCTAAATAACCTAGTATCTTTCCAAACAGAGCTATAATGGCCAATAAAACCAAATACTCGTTCCCTGCACCACTTATCTAACCAATATTTAAATGTTGTTATCCGCTCCATCTTTCCTGCTTCCTGGCCATACACAGGTAAAATAGCAGAAATTTATAGAGTTGATGCCACATTCTCTAAATGATTACCTAGGTCACAAAACTCTTTCTTAACAGCAGCAACTTGATTACTAGCCAGATCATTTGTTCCTAAATGAACAATCACATCTAACTCACTTCCCTTTCCTGATGCCTTAACAATTCTCAAAATACGATTCTTATCCCTGTGAACAGTAACTCCTGGAAGACATCTAACCTCCCTTGCTTCTCCTTTACTTTCACCTAAATACACATTGCCCCCGATCCGGGATCGGATCAGGTGGGGGGCAGACTTTCTCTGTTCTCTCAAGCCTGGATATGAGATGTCCCAGATCCCTGGACTGTGGACATAGTATCCCAGGGTTACAAATTGGAATTCAAGACTTTTCCTCCCAGAGGCAGATTCCATCTCTCAAGATTATCTGCAGACCAGATAAAGAGAGAGGCATTCTTGAAATGTATAAAACATCTTTCCTCCCTGTGAGTGATAGTTCCAGTTCCACTGCAGGAACAGGGTCTCGGGTTCTACTCCAACCTATTTGTGGTTCCCAAAGAGTCTAAACAAGTTTCTCAAAGTTCCATCCTACAAAATGGAGACTATACGCTCCATTCTTCCTTTAGTATACAAGAGGGTCAGTTCATGACAACCATAGACCTAAAGGATGCGTATCTTCATGTTCCTATTAACAGGGATCATCACAGATTCCTGAGATTTGCCTTTCTGGACAAACCTTTCCAGTTCGTGGCCCTTTCATTTGGTCTAGCCACGGCTCCCAGATTTTTTTTTTTTTAAAAGGTTCTGGGGCTCTTTTGGCACTGATCCCCCTTCTTGTGGAATTGCTATGGCACCCTACCTGGACGACATTGGTTTTCAGGCACCATCTTTTCAACAAGCAAAATCTCACACAGAGATATTTTTGTCTTTTCTTTGTTTCCACGGTTGGAATGTGAATCTTGAAAAAAATGTGCTTTCCCCTGCTACAAGAGTAGTGTTCTTATAGACGATAATAGATTCTCTATTGATGAAGATTTTTATGACAGAGGTCAGGAAAAACAAAATCATTTCCTCTTGCCTCTCTCTTCAGGCTACTGCTAATCCTTCAGTGGCTCAATGTATGGATGTAATCGGTCTGATACTCGATTTCCATTTAAGAGCTCTCCAGTTGTGCATGCTCAGACAATTGAATGGCGACCATGCAGATCTATCTCAGAGAATAGAGTTAGATCAGTGATCAAGGGATTCTCTCCAGTGGTCGATTTCTCAGGAACATCTGTCTCAGGGCACATGCTTTCGGAGACCTTACTGGGTGATCGTGACCACGGACGCCAGCCTGCTGGGCTGGCGAGCAATCTGGAACTCGTTAAAAGCTCAGGGCCTTTGGACTCGGGAGGAGTCTGCTCTTCCCATCAACATCTTGGAGTTGAGGGCAATTTACAATGCTCTATTGGCTTGGCCTCAGCCCAGTTTATCAGGTTCCAGTCAGACGACATAACCTCTGTGGCTTACATCAATCACCAGGGAGAAACTCGGAGTTCCTTAGCCATTACTAGAAAGATTTACCATAAGATATGGCGTAAATATCTTTATTGGTGTGAATCCAAGGGCTACTCTTGGTGTAGAATTAGAATTCCTACAGCTGGCTCTGTTTAAACCGTTGCATTCCATAGACATTAAGTTGTTGCTTTGGAAGGTTTTGTTTCTTGTTGCTATCTCTTCTACTCGAAAAGTCTCGAAACTCTCAGCTCTGCAGTGTGATTCCCCTTATCTTATTTTTAATGCTGATAATGCGGTTCTTCATACTAAGTTAGGTTTCCTCCCTAAGGTTGTTTTTAATAGAAATATCAATCGGGAAATTGTTGTTCCCTCTCTGTGTCCTAATCTTTTTTCCAAAGAACGTTTGTTACACAATTTGGATGTTGTACATGCTCTTAAATTCTACTAACAGGCAACTAAGGATTTTCGCCATTCCTCTGCCCTCTTTGTCTGTTTCCCTGGGAAACGTAAAGGTCAGAAAGCTACTGCTACTACTCTTTTTGGTTACGAAGAGTAATTCGTTTGGCTTATGAGACTGCTGGACAGCAGCCTCCTGAGAGAATTACGGCTCATTCCACAAGAGCCATTTCCTCTTCTTGGGCTTTCAAAAATTAAGCTTTTGTGGAACAAATTTGCAAGGCTGCAATTTGGTCTTCTCTACATACTTTTTCCAAATTTGATACTTTTGCTGAGGCTTCTTTTGGGAGAAAGGTTATTCAAGCGGTGGTGCCTTCTGTTTAGGACTGTCTGTCTTGTCTCTCCCTATTTTCCGTGTCCTCTAGCTTGGGTATTGGTTCCCAACAGTAATTACTCAAGCCGTGGCCTCACCATATCTTAGGAAAGAAAAACAAAATCTATGCTTACCTGATAAATGTATTTCTTTCCAGATATGTTGAGTCCACGGCTCCACCCTTTATTTTAAGACGGTTGTTCTTTTGACTATAACCTCAGGCACCTCTACACCTTGTGTTACTTCTTTTTATCCATTTCCCTTTGGTTGAATGACTGGGGGTTGTGGGTAAGGGAGTGATACTCAGCAGTTTAACTGTGGTGCTCTTTGCCTCCTCCTTCTGGCCAGGAGTGATATTGCCAACAGTAATTACTCAGGCCTTGGACTCTCCATATCCGGAAAGAAAGAGAATTTATCAGGTAAGCATACATTTTATTTTTTACTCTCCTACCACACAGGCTAAAAAGACTGCTTATAAAAATATTATTAGTTTTTCATAAAAACATCCCTCTACCACTAGTAATGTGTAACCACATGATCTAGGTGATCATGGGATTACAAATATATCGGGAGCCATATCAGAAAAGGGAATGTGACATTTCATAGCTAAGTGATCACTGCATTTACACTGATTACTACAGTGATCATTTAGCTAGAATACTTAAACCAATATTTATTTTTTAATGATATACTAGTTTGTTTATAAAAAAAATTTTGGGTGTCCCTAGGCGATTTTGATCTTTTATTTATGAGCTCCTAAAGACCCCCACATAATTGTTTTTTATTTTTAAAAAATATATTTATAAGTTGCGCAGTGACGTCACCGTGCGAACGTGAATCCCCGGCGATGCCTCTCACTATTCAGGCCAGATTGCCGGGGCAGGAGTAGGTGGCTCTGAGCCATCGTTAGCACCTGACTGAGAAAGTTTGCAACGGCTCAGAGCAGTCGTTGACACTCAATGGGTTAAAGAGACAGTCAACACTAAAATTGTTATTGTTGAATAAGTTAGATAACGCATTTACTACCCATTTCCCAGCTTTGCACAACCTACATTGTTATATTAATATACTTTATAACATTTAACCCTCTAAATTTCTGCCTCTTTCTAAGCCACTACAGACAGCCTCTTAATCACATGCTTTTATTAATTGCTTTTCACAACAGAAGACTGCTAGTTCATGTGTGCATATAGATAACATTGTGCTTACGCCCAGTGGTTTCTGCACAACACAGCTAAATGCAAGTCAATAGATAATAAATAAAAAGTAATGTGGTCAAAAGAGGCTTAGATACAAGGTAATCAAAGTATATTAATATAACCATGTTGGCTGTGCAAAACTGGGGAATGGGTAGTAAAGGGATTATCTTTTTAAACAATAAAATATTTTGAGTTGACTGTTCCTTAAAAGATGCAATATACTTTTAATACAATCAGTGATTAAAGAGTATACAATTCTTGAGAGCACAAAAAATATTTAAGAAATGCAAATTGAGTTCTTTAAAATTATTTGCTCTGTCTGAATCTCGAGTGTCTATGACTTTACTGTCTCTTAAATGATTGGATAGATTGCAAATAAAGTGCATCCTCATAAAAAGGGCAGTAGGGAAGGCTACTTCAGGGAGGAAAAAATTAAAATAAATAATTGTGTATCAGATAAAGTTACACAAATACTTAAAATACAACATAATTGCATTAAATCAGGGGGAAATGATTGTGCTTTACCATCAGCCATTGAAATAATTGCATAAATACAGGATAAATGTTATATAAATGCTGCAGTATAGAAAGTTGGTTTACTGTTGCCACTTTGATTCCTTCATAACCCTATACCATCTGAAGTCTTTTGACTGAGAGAAGTTCCATCAACTGGAAGGGATGGGAGGTCTCCATTCTCGTTAACCGTCACTCCTGGAAAGCTTTCCAGGGTCCTTACCTCTGTCATTTCCCATCATGTTTGGTTATTTATCCATAGAAGTAGACCACACAAATTATATAATGTTGTTTTTTTTATCAGGCTCAGTAGATTCAAAATATAACCTTATTTATAATTAATGATATGTCAGAAGAGTGCAACAAAATGTATAAATATAGTTATTGCTGCAATAGGGCCCCTAAAGCACTTTTTACCACGTTGGTCACAGACAAAATTCATATATTTATTTAAGAGAGTTACTTTTTTATTTTTTGGGGGGGCTTGTAACTTTTTGAAAGAACAGGCAATTCTCTTTCAAATGACCTTGGAGGTCTCTGGCTAGTAAAGGAGCAGAGATTGAGGGGTTTGAACAACCTCCAAACATTTTTAGTAAATAAACAATTATTCCCATAAGGCCTCTGTGACTGCCCTCCATAATTAGCTGCCAGGGATCGCCAAAAAATGCATAAGATCGTCGATCCCTGTTCATAGTATATTTTGCCATTGGCACACAGGCAGCAAATTGAAAGTTAAATTAAATGGACCCTCAAGGAAAAAAAATTACTTTCATAATTCAGATAGAGCATGAAATTTTAAACTACTTTCCATTTTACTTCCTTTAACAAAATGTGCAGTCTTTTTATATTTACACTTTTTCAGTCACCAGGTCCTACTGAGCATGTGCAAGAATTCACAGAATATACGTATATGCATTTGTGATTGGCTGATGGCTGTCACTTGAAAAAATCTACTACACATATGAAGTTCAGACTAAGTGCTATTGCATTATATTTTTAATGTGCATTTGTTGATTATGCAAATCTATTGTATTGACTGGGCCTTTATTCTTCCATGAAAACTAGCATGGTGCTCGGGTATCTGCCCTTTTATACATTTTGCATGTATATTGTACTCTTTGTCAGATCTACACAGCATTTTTGGTTTTAGGTGACACAACAATAAAGGATTGTTTTTTTTTTTTTTATTGAACTTCTTTTTTTGAATACATTTTGCAGAAAACGACATGCAGTCCGCTTAACAAATCAAACACAGCATAGGTTTACATCAGTAAGGTCAAATGAGACTAGTGGGGTTTCTGACTATGCAATTAAAATGATTGACTAGGGTGGAGGGATAAATCTAGCTTTTCTAGATATTAGTAAAGAATCTGGCATGTTTCCACAAAACTAATTAATTTATAAACTGTATTTCCTTGGATTAGACTCAACAAAAATTGTGATTAAAGTGTTGACTTATGGATATAACTTTTTTTAATTGTAGTGTACCTTAGAGTTCAATGTTTCGGGACTGTTTTGTTTAGCACATCAGTTATCTTGGGCTCAGGAATCAAGAAAAGAGGCTGTTTTTACATTTGATACAAAAATAGAGAAAAAGTTGACATTCCAGAAGGGATAAATAAAATAATTGTATTAAAAATAATGGAGGCTGACTTTTTTTTTTTTACCAGTTATTGGTTTTTAAAAATTAGCACCAAATTAGCAGTTATTTATACAAAAACCCAAAAGCTAATGTTATGCTAAATGGCACTTCACTGCCAACAATAAAATAGCAAGGGGCTTGGGAATTATCATTCCAGAGAATTTGATTATTGGTAAACCGTGCAGTAGCACAGCAGGTGAGACACGTAAGATGCAGGAAGAAGTATTAACAGCAGAAAGTGAGGTTATATTGCCACTTTATAGATCACTTTTAAGGTCTTGTCTTGAATATTGCTCCCAAGAAAGATTTAAATAAAGTTATAATTGTTCAAAGGAGGTCTACTAAAATGGTACGTGTTCTACCACTTCCAAGGAGAACACATTAGGACTTTAATATGTTTAGAGGAAAGAAATGAGATGCTGAGACGACGACAACAAAGCAGCAGGTTCAGGAGTAATTTCCAGAAACACTTCTTTATGGAAAGTATAGTTGATTTATGGAATAGACTTCCAATAAATATTGTAAGGATACATATGAGGAATTTAAGAATGCATGGGATGTACACAAGTTTCTCTTATGAATTAATTAGCCTACACTTTAGACATAAACATAGGGGGACTAAGTAGACCACCTGGCTTTTATCTGTTGTCAAAATCTATTTCTACGTAAATTTTAGCAATTTTGATGATTTGACATCTTGTTAAAGATAAATTTATGCAAAGAATGTTCATATTGTTGTGGTGCGACTTAATATTTTTTCATGCTGCTGTTGTAAAATGGGTCATATTTATTTGTTGTATTTCTTAGAAAACTGAAATTTGTGGATGTTGGACACAACTGTGTAATAGGATATATGTGCATCTTCCAGACCAAAAACAGCCGACATTGTGTTTATTTCAATATTTTCTTTCTCTTTCAGTGATTTTTGCTGTTTTCTTGTAGAATGACAGTCTTTTATCATTATGCTTCAATAAAAACAATTCTTATGTATTGTGATTTTGTTGCTTCATTGGTGATGGCTTGGTATATTTTTATGCAGAGGTAAAGTTGTAGGCCAGGGTGATTTTTGTTCACACGTTATAATTGATTGTGGTTACTTCTTTAGTTACTTACTTTGTGTTGGTTCCAGGGAAGCTGCTCGGGAATGTCGTAAAAAGAAGAAGGAATATGTGAAATGTCTTGAAAATCGTGTGGCTGTACTTGAAAATCAAAACAAGACTCTGATTGAGGAATTGAAGGCCCTCAAAGATCTCTATTGTCATAAAGCAGAATGATGGCTTTGAATTAGACTTTTTTTGGTTTTTCGACTCTTATAGAGGCGTGCTGTCAAGTAATTACCATGTGGACTTTAGGGGCTCTTACTCTTGGACACAACTTTTTTGTATGGGACATGAAGGAAATCAGGAGGTTATCTATGGAGTGTGATTTGCAATAAATATTATGTTAATATTTTTAAAAAAGCTTTTTATTATGTATAGTTAACTGCATGCACTTTGGCATTTGGCTTTTACTGTTTTGCAGGGTAGCAGCAAAGGAATGTCGACGACGAAAAAAAGAATACATTAAATGCCTGGAGAGTCGAGTTGCAATGCTAGAAGTTCAGAACAAGAATTTACTGGAAGAATTAAAAATCCTGAAACAAATGTGTAGGGTTAAAGTTGAATTGAATAATGCAACTTGATTGGTAAAAAAATACTCCAAATAAGCATTAAACGTCACTACAAAATTTCATTTCACTGCATCATTCCAACATTGTTTAGCTGTGTTTTGCTACTATTTTCTAATAAAGAAAAAAATAAAAAGGTACTTGCATAAACTGAGTTGTTTAAATTAGTCACTTGTAGATTTTTCAAATACTAATGACATTTGCTAATTTTGTATACATTTTGATTATTAATGCACAATATGTTTTAAAGACCTTTTTAATTGCTGTAATTTGATTTATATTATAAATATAAAATATTAATGGCTCAGTGTGCCTCAGGAAGGATCTTGTGTAATACAACTGTGCAGCATATACAGTCTTTACATATGTGTGTGTGTATATTTATTGAAGATAGATATATAGATATATATATATACTGTTGCTTTAGTTAACATGATAGCACATTATTTTTTACTCCGTTTGGCACCGAAGGCTGGAGCATATTTGCTAGTTCTGGAAACAAATGTGTGGTTTCCTTTTACAGTTTCTTTTTCTACACTTCCTAGGACATTTGTGTGTGGGGTTGTTTTTTCATTCATAAGATGGTGAGAGTTCATGTGCGATTAAAGTCCAGTCCTACAGGAGAAGGCAAAACACTCTACACAGCAGAACTTTCATACCCCACCACCACTTTTCCATGATATTTTAGTCAATGTTTTGCCTCAAGCAAGGAGTGATAATGAAGCTTAAATTGCTGTTTACATGTTGATTAAAAGGGGTTCTCAGACAAAAGTTAGACCCATTATTCCCCTTGTAGAGCTGGGAATAGGACAGAGGGGCGTAAAGGAGTACAATAGGCATTGAGAGTAATTCTCCCACAGGAGTTTGTCACTTGCCTGATACAGGTGGCGCTAGGACTTGTTCTGCAGCCTCCTTGTGTCAGTGCGTCAAAGTACTCCTTCCTTAGATGTTATAGTGTACTACACAGGATGGGCTCTTCTACTGGAAGCAGGTCTCATGGAGCTTGGTAAGCATGGTCTAGTGAGTGCTGACAGGTAAGTGGGTACTTACACTCACGTAGCCCACAGGCTATTAGCATAAACCTGTACACAGGATTCACATAACCTAAGGACATAGTTACATACACCAGATAACACTACATGCAACTTTTGGCACTTTTTAAGAGAAAAATACCTAAAATAATAGTTTACTGTCATTTTTTATTTAACTACTCTGCTGTGTGGTGGCTGGGAACAAGCTCACTGGTGGAAAGGTCAGTTAGACACTCAGGCTGGTGCAAATTTCATTGTGTTAACCCCTTGTTTGGTGGACTTAATTAAATTAACTTACAATAGCAATTTCAATAAAATTTCTTAGTTTTTAAAGTGATAGTAAGCAATTACTGTAACTCTTACACTTTTTATTTTTTAAAACATTTTTTTTTTTAAGAGACATTACTCGTTTGGTTCTGATTCCCTTATGAGATTGTGTCAACATTTGTGTTTCCTTCTTAGGGGGTTACCCTTTCTGTGCCTCTTATACTGTATTGATGTGCTGCTATCCAATTTTAAATATTCACCTTATCCTTTTAGAATGTAGATTCACTGATAACAATTTTATTTTCTATTTTACAGGATTGTTACCAGTTTGGCTTTGCAATTGCAGAATGGATATTATTAGTCGTTATAACAGTCTTATGCTGCTCTTGACTCGAAAGGAATCCTCCCTCTGTTTCCTCAATACAAGGGAGTGCTATAGATTGTCCTTGCCTTCGCTGGAGGAAGATGAGGAATGAATAAGTGCATTTTGACTCTTCAGTGAGAGGGGTTCTCAGATTGATTTGAGCCTGAGGCCCATTTCCCATCAGAACAAAGTCTGCAACCCTCTTAGGTGTTTTATATATATATATATATATATATATATATATACAGTATATATATATATAAGCCCTAAGCTACTAGCCAGCCCAAATGTTACTCGCCACTTTTGATCCCAACCTCTACCCCCCTCCTATTCTTTGCATATGTTTAGCCAATGTGAAGCACCTTATTGTGCTTTATTTTTTAATATTCATTTTGTTTTATACCATAAATTAAATAATGCTATGTACAGTAATAAATTAAGAAAAATAAGTGCATAGCAGTTTGTAACATCAAGGAGGGTTCTGGTCTGGAGTAGACAACTTCTGGACAGAAAAAGGAAGTTTTTCAACTGAGAGAAAACATTAATGTGAGGTCTTAGCAGACCTAGACAAATTTGTTTTATAATTATCTCAATCTTTCTCCTCTTCCTCCTCTCTTCAATCTCTTTTTCTCCAACATTGGTGTGTCCGGTCCACGGCGTCATCCTTACTTGTGGGATATTCTCTTCCCCAACAGGAAATGGCAAAGAGTCCCAGCAAAGCTGGTCACATGATCCCTCCTAGGCTCCGCCCACCCCAGTCATTCTCTTTGCCGTTGCACAGGCAACATCTCCACGGAGATGGTTAAGAGTTTTTTGGTGTTTAAATGTAGTTTTTATTCTTCTATCAAGTGTTTGTTATTTTAAAATAGTGCTGGTATGTACTATTTACTCTGAAACAGAAAAGGATGAAGATTTCTGTGTGTAAGAGGAAGATGATTTTAGCAGACAGTAACTAAAATCGATTGCTGTTTCCACACAGGACTGTTGAGATGAAGTAACTTCAGTTGGAGGAAACAGTTAGCAGACTTTTCTGCTTAAGGTATGACTAGCCAGATTTCTAACAAGACCATGTAATGCTGGAAGGCTGTCATTTCCCCTCATGGGGACCGGTAAGCCATTTTCTTAGTCAAACATAAAAGAATAAAGGGCTTAAAAACTGGTAGACATTTTTATGGGCTAAAACGATTGCTTTATTGGGGCATATTATGCAGATTCTAGCTAATAATTGGCATTATAATCTTGGGGAACGTTTAAAAAACGGCAGGCACTGTGTTGGACACCTTTTTTAGTCTGGGGGCCTTTCTAGTTATAGACTGAGCCTCATTTTCGCGCCATTACTGCGCAGTTGTTTTTGGAGAGCAAGGCATGCAGATGCATGTGTGAGGACCTAAGAATCACTAAAAAAGCTTCTAGAAGGCGTCATTTGGTATCGTATTCCCCTCTGGGCTTGGTTGGGTCTCAGCAAAGCATATAGCTGGGACTGTATAGGGGTTAAATTTAAAAACGGCTCCGGTTCCGTTATTTTAAGGGTTAAAGCTCTGAAATTTGGTGTGCAATACTTTTAATGCCTTAAGACACTGTGGTGAAATTTTGGTAATTTTTGAACAATTCCTTCATACTTTTTCACATATTCAGTAATAAAGTGTTTTCAGTTTGAAATTTAAAGAGACAGTAACGGTTTTATTTTAAAACGTTTTTTGTGCTTTGTTGACAAGTTTAAGCCTGTTTAACATGTCTGTACCATCAGATAAGCTATGTTCTATATGTATGAAAGCCAATGTGTCTCCCCATTTAAATTTATGTGATAATTGTGCCATAGTGTCCAAACAAAGTAAGGACAGTAATGCCACAGATAATGATATTGCCCAAGATGATTCCTCAAATGAGGGGAGTAAACATGATACTACATCATCCCCTACTGTGTCTACACCAGTTTTGCCCACACAGGAGGCCCCTAGTACATCTAGTGCGCCAATACTTATTACCATGCGACAATTAACGGCTGTAATGGATAACTCCATAGCAAATCTTTTATCCAAAATGCCTACTTATCAGAGAAAGCGCGATTGCTCTGTTTTAAACACTGAAGAGCAAGAGGGCGCTGATGATAACTGTTCTGACATACCCTCACACCAATCTCAAGGGGCCATGAGGGAGGTTTTGTCTGATGGAGAAATCTCAGATTCAGGAAAAATTTCTCATCAAGCTGAACCTGATGTTGTGACATTTAAATTTAAATTAGAACATCTCCGCGCACTGCTTAAGGAGGTGTTATCTACTCTGGATGATTGTGACAATTTGGTCATTCCAGAGAAATTATGTAAGATGGACAAGTTCCTAGAGGTTCCGGTGCCCCCCGACGCTTTTCCTATACCCAAGCGGGTGGCGGACATAGTAAATAAAGAGTGGGAAAAGCCCGGCATACCTTTTGTTCCCCCTTCCTATATTTAAGAAATTATTTCCTATAGTCGACCCCAGAAAGGACTTATGGCAGACAGTCCCCAAGGTCGAGGGGGCGGTTTCTACTCTAAACAAACGCACTACTATTCCTATCGAAGATAGTTGTGCTTTCAAAGATCCTATGGATAAAAAATTAGAGGGTTTGCTTAAAAAGATTTTTGTACAGCAAGGTTACCTTCTACAACCAATTTCATGCATTGTTCCTGTCACTACGGCAGCGTGTTTCTGGTTCGAGGAACTAGAAAAGTCGCTCAGTAAAGAATCTTCGTATGAGGAGGTTATGGACAGAGTTCAAGCACTTAAATTGGCTAACTCTTTTGTTTTAGATGCCGCTTTGCAATTAGCTAGATTAGCGGCGAAAAATTCAGGGTTTGCTATCGTGGCGCGCAGAGCGCTTTGGCTAAAGTCTTGGTCAGCGAATGTGTCTTCCAAGACAAAATTGCTTAACATTCCTTTCAAAGGTAAAACATTATTTGGACCAGATTTGAAAGAGATTATTTCAGACATCACTGGGGGAAAGGGCCACGCCCTCCCACAGGATAGGTCTTTTAAGGCTAAAAATAAGCCTAATTTTCGTCCCTTTCGCAGAAACGGACCAGCCTCTAATTCTGCATCCTCTAAGCAAGAGGGTAATACTTCACAACCCAAACCAGCCTGGAAACCAATGCAAGGCTGGAACAAGGGTTAGCAGGCCAAGAAGCCTACCACTGCTACCAAAACAGCATGAAGGGATAGCCCCCGATCCGGGACCGGATCTAGTGGGGGGCAGACTCTCTCTCTTTGCTCAGGCTTGGGCAAGAGATGTTCAGGATCCTTGGGCGCTAGAAATAGTTTCTCAAGGTTATCTCCTGGAATTCAAGGAACTACCCCCAAGGGGAAGGTTCCACAGGTCTCACTTATCTTCAAACCAAATAAAGAGACAGGCATTCTTACATTGTGTAGAAGACCTGTTAAAGATGGGAGTGATACATCCAGTTCCAATAAGAGAACAAGGAATGGGATTTTATTCCAATCTGTTCATAGTTCCCAAAAAAGAGGGAACATTCAGACCAATTTTGGATCTGAAGATCCTAAACAAATTTCTCAGGGTACCATCGTTCAAAATGGAAACTATTCGAACGATCCTACCCACCATCCGGGAAAGTCAATTTATGACTACCGTGGATTTAAAGGATGCGTACCTACATATTCCTATCCACAAGGAACATCATCAGTTCCTAAGGTTCGCTTTTCTGGACAAGCATTACCAGTTTGTGGCACTTCCATTCGGATTAGCCACTGCTCCAAGGATTTTCACAAAGGTACTAGGGTCCCTTCTAGCGGTTCTAAGACCAAGGGGTATTGCAGTAGTACCTTACTTGGACGACATCCTAATTCAAGCGTCGTCCCTGTTAAAAGCAAAGGCTTATACGGACATCGTCCTAGCCTTTCTCAGATCTCACGGATGGAAGGTGAACGAAGAAAAAAGTTCTCTGTCCCCGTCAACAAGAGTTCCCTTCTTGGGAACAATAATAGATTCCTTAGAAATGAGGATTTTTCTGACAGAGGTCAGAAAATCAAAGCTTCTAAGCTCTTGTCAAGTACTTCATTCTGTTCCTCGTCCTTCCATAGCGCAGTGCATGGAAGTAATAGGATTGATGGTTGCAACAATGGACATAGTTCCTTTTGCACAAATTCATCTAAGACCATTACAACTGTGCATGCTCAGACAGTGGAATGGGGATTATACAGACTTGTCTCCGATGATTCAAGTAGATCAAAAGACCAGAGATTCACTCCGTTGGTGGCTGACCCTGGACAATCGGTCACAGGGAATGAGCTTCCGCAGACCAGAGTGGGTCATTGTCACGACCGACGCCAGTCTAGTGGGCTGGGGCGCGGTCTGGGAATCCCTGAAAACTCAGGGTCTATGGTCTCGGGAAGAGTCTCTTCTCCCGATAAACATTCTGGAACTGAGAGCGATATTCAATGCTCTCAGAGCTTGGCCTCAACTAGCAAAGGCCAAATTCATAAGGTTTCAATCAGACAACATGACGACCGTTGCATATATCAATCATCAGGGGGGAACAAGGAGTTCCCTGGCGATGAAAGAAGTGACCAAGATAATTCAATGGGCGGAGGATCACTCCTGCCACTTGTCTGCGATCCACATCCCAGGAGTGGAAAATTGGGAAGCGGATTTTCTGAGTCGTCAGACATTCCATCCGGGGGAGTGGGAACTCCATCCGGAAATCTTTGCCCAAATAACTCAATTATGGGGCATTCCAGACATGGATCTGATGGCGTCTCGTCAGAACTTCAAGGTTCCTTGCTACGGGTCCAGATCCAGGGATCCCAAGGCGACTCTAGTAGATGCACTAGTAGCACCTTGGATCTTCAACCTAACTTATGTATTCCCACCGTTTCCTCTCATTCCCAGGCTGGTAGCCAGGATCAATCAGGAGAGGGCCTCGGTGATCTTGATAGCTCCTGCGTGGCCACGCAGGACTTGGTATGCAGACCTGGTGAATATGTAATCGGCTCCACCATGGAAGCTACCTTTGAGACAGGACCTTCTTATTCAGGGTCCATTCGAACATCCGAATCTGGTTTCCCTCCAACTGACGGCTTGGAGATTGAACGCTTGATTTTATCAAAGCGTGGGTTTTCAGATTCTGTAATAGATACTCTGATTCAGGCTAGAAAGCCTGTAACTAGAAAAATTTACCATAAAATATGGAAAAAATATATCTGTTGGTGTGAATCCAAAGGATTCCCATAGAACAAGATAAAAATTCCTAAGATTCTATCCTTTCTACAAGAAGGTTTGGAGAAAGGATTATCTGCAAGTTCTCTAAACGGACAGATCTCTGCTTTATCTGTTTTACTTCACAAAAGACTGGCAGCCGTGCCAGATGTTCAAGCATTTGTTCAGGCTCTGGTTAGGATCAAGCCTGTTTACAGACCTTTGACTCCTCCCTGGAGTCTAAATCTAGTTCTTTCAGTTCTTCAAGGGGTTCCGTTTGAACCTTTACATTCCATAGATATTAAGTTACTATCTTGGAAAGTTTTGTTTTTAGTTGCAATTTCTTCTGCTAGAAGAGTTTCAGAGTTATCTGCTCTGCAGTGTTCTCAGCCCTATCTGGTGTTCCATGCAGATAAGGTGGTTTTGCGTACTAAGCCTGGTTTTCTTCCGAAAGTTGTTTCTAACAAAAATATTAACCAGGAGATAGTTGTACCTTCTTTGTGTCCGAATCCAGTTTCAAAGAAGGAACGTTTGTTACACAATTTGGACGTAGTCCGTGCTCTAAAATTCTATTTAGAGGCTACTAAAGATTTCAGACAAACATCTTCCTTGTTTGTTGTTTATTCTGGTAAAAGGAGAGGTCAAAAAGCGACTTCTACCTCTCTTTCCTTTTGGCTTAAAAGCATTATCCGATTGGCTTATGAGACTGCCGGACGGCAGCCTCCCGAAAGAATCACAGCTCACTCCACTAGGGCTGTGGCTTCCACATGGGCCTTCAAGAACGAGGCTTCTGTTGACCAGATATGTAAGGCAGCGACTTGGTCTTCACTGCACACTTTTGCCAAATTTTACAAATTTGATACTTTTGCTTCTTCGGAGGCTATTTTTGGGAGAAAGGTTTTGCAAGCTGTGGTTCCTTCCGTTTAGGTGACCTGATTTGCTCCCTCCCTTCATCCGTGTCCTAAAGCTTTGGTATTGGTTCCCACAAGTAAGGATGACGCCGTGGACCGGACACACCAATGTTGGAGAAAACAGAATTTATGCTTACCTGATAAATTACTTTCTCCAACGGTGTGTCCGGTCCACGGCCCGCCCTGGTTTTTTAATCAGGTCTGATGAATTATTTTCTCTAACTACAGTCACCACGGTATCATATGGTTTCTCCTATATATATTTCCTCCTGTCCGTCGGTCGAATGACTGGGGTGGGCGGAGCCTAGGAGGGATCATGTGACCAGCTTTGCTGGGACTCTTTGCCATTTCCTGTTGGGGAAGAGAATATCCCACAAGTAAGGATGACGCCGTGGACCGGACACACCGTTGGAGAAAGTAATTTATCAGGTAAGCATAAATTCTGTTTTTTACTCACTCCCTTCTCTCTCAGGCCATATCTTCTCTTTACACTCTATCAAATCTCTTCACTCTTTTTTTCTCCACTCTTTCTTAACGGGATACTGAACCCAAATTTTTTCTTTCGTGATTCAGATAAAGCATGCAATTTTAAGCAACTTTCTAATTTTCTTCTATTATCAATTGTCTTCATTCTCTTGCTATCTTTATTTGAAAAAGAAAGTCTAGAACACTGAACAGGACTTGTTTATTGGTGGATGAATTTATCCACCAATCAGCATGGACAACCCAGGTTGTTCATAAAAAATGGGCTGGCATCTAAACTTACATTCTTGCTTTTCAAATAAAAATACCAAGAGAATGAAGAACATTTAATAATAGGAGTAAATTAAAAAGTTGCTTAAAATTGCATTCTCTATCTGAATCAAAAGAAAAAATATGGGTTCATTGTCCCTTTAACGCTATTGTTTTCTCCACTTTCCCTTTTCCTCTCCAATCTCTCTCTGCCCCTGCTTACCCTCTCAGAAGTGTCTAAGCACTAATGTGGTTCCCTATATCCCCAGAGGAATAACATCCTTGCCCTTTTCGTGGATTTATAATATCCCTTTAAATAATATTTGTAGACATTCTCTCACTAACTTTGACTTGCCACTGTTAAATTTCCACTCGCCAATGGCTAGTGGAAATTTTGAGCTCTGGTATATATATCTATATCCTTGGAACAGTGATATGTATTTTGGAGGTCTGGAAGGCCTGTATTTTTATTTTTTTTTTGTATATAGATCATGTTTTTTTTCCCTGGCATTCTTTTAGAATTCCTTGGTTTTGCTACTTTTACTGTATGGTTTAGATAAGGATTTATCTGCTAGCTATTTGAAGGGCCAGGTTTTCTTATTTTTCTGCCTTTGCTTCCCTAGAAGTTTGTTAATCTTTCTGACATTCATGTTTTTTATTCAAGCTTTGGGTAGAATTGAACCTGTTCTTTAGCCAATTTCTATTTTTTTAAAACTTTTTTGCTTTCTTTTGGCTACCTCTTCTACTAGAAGAGTCTGAGTTGTCTGCTCTTTCATGTGATTCTTCTTATCTTTCATCAGGATAAGGCAGTTTTGTGGATTGTATTTGACTTATTTCCTAAGGTTATGTTTTCAGATTATTTAACTCGGGAAAGTTTGGTCCCTTCTTTATGTCTCAATCCTTGAATTCTCCAGAGAGGCTTCTACATATCTTGGATGTTTTAAGGGCTTTGAGTCTTATAAGGATTTCAGACAAACTTCCAGTTTGTTTGTTCTCTTTTCTCTTCTAGAAAGGGGCAGGAAGTTTATTTGATGTCTTGGTTGATACTTTTTTTGATCAATAAGGCTTTCTTGGAGGTGGCTCAGCCTCCACCTGGAGGGATTACTGCCCATTCTATCCAATCAGTTTACACTTCTTGTTCTTTTTAGAATGAGGTTTCAGTTGACTTATTTTTCAAGGTAACTTCTTGCTCTTTTTATACTTTATTTTTGTTAAATCATGACACAGTGTAATATGTCATGTGGTGGTGTTCATCTGAGGTTGTATTTACATAATTTTAAAGGATTACCGTTTTTTACTTTTTTCGTTACTCAATAGTCCCATATTTTGTATAATTATCATCTAATAAAAGCTACTAACCTATATTTTGTATAAAACAAAGCTTACAAACCTTATATTTTAACTAAATATTACCCGGCCATGACGTTACCTTTTCCAGCCCACTGTTTTCGGCATAGTGTGTATATGAAATGATTGACCAATAACATTTCGCTCCTATGCATATCATTACCAGCATAACCCTTCCTAATAAGCCTGCGCATCAATTCAGCTAAATCGCGCATGCGCATTTGTAATTGTAGAAGCCAAAGTTACCCACATCTCTGTTAGTTTTACGCTTGCGCATTGGAGGGAAAAATCAATTGAATCGGTTATCCAGACTTTCTACGTATGAGATAAAATTGACACGTCTTATATCTAGCTAAATATTGTACGGCTGTTTTTTTTAAATTATATTTTAATAAATGTAAGAATAGTACTTTATATTATGTATTTTTATTACTAAACTATTAGGGAATCGATAAAACACTAACTTATTTTTTGTGTGTCATAATTGTTTGCCATACATTTAAGAGTTGGTAATTTTGGCTTGTTTGTGTCAAGGGAGATTCTATTTGGTGTAGCATAATGAGAATTATAATATATATAAATAAGATTATTCCGGACTGTTTCCATAATAAGTATAGTTTTCTTGTTTACTCTAGGGCGATTCTGGAAGCGATCGTAAGTTATGTACTTATGTGATGTGCGCAGCTCACTCGACTGCTGCTGATAGATTCGACTTGCCTTATTCTACTGCAGATGGTGACGTTTCCTGTGACGCTGCGGTAACTCACGCATGCGCATTAGTTCAGAAAAACGCCATCTTACAACTGCAGTTGTCAGCACGGATTGGGAATCCGTAACGGCTGACATACAAGTAGGCTGGGAAACAATAGTTCAAAGTAAATTATTGGCAAAAGGGTACATATTTAATAAATGAAATGATTAGAAAATAGGAGTTTTAAAACTATACTACGATTTTATTTGCATATCATTTCTGACTACAGTGTCCCTTTAAGACCTGCTAAGGAACAGGTGATTGTTATGTCCTGATACGTAAAACCATATAATTCACATGACTGTGAATATGTATGTGTTTGTGTGTATATATGTATGTGATCTTGGGACAGTTCTTTTTTCCCCCCGGTAATTAAGGGATACTGAAACCAAATTTTTCTTTCTTTCATGATTCAGTTAGAATCATACAGATTAGGGATCCCTAAAAGATTTGGAGCTTGAAAGCCCAATGCTGAATTACACACTGAAAGTAGTTGAATATTAACGTATAAAATAAAAAATACACTTTATTAACAAATATGCAACACACACATTTAAAAATATGTGCTGTAAATGAATTGTAGCGATTTTTGGGTTACTTTAATAATTTGTTTTTTTTTTTAGGGACCTTATTAGTTTCCTATCTTTGACAATATTTTTCTCCAACATTGGTGTGTCCGGTCCACGGCGTCATCCATTACTTGTGGGAAATGTTCTCCCCCACAGGGAAAGGCAAGGAGAGCACACAGCAAGAGCTGTCCATATAGCTCCCCCTCTGGCTCCGCCCCCCAGTCATTCTCCTTGCCGCTCTGAACAAGTAGCATCTACCACAGGGATGGCGAGGAGTTTGTGGTGTTAGTTGTAGTTTTTTATTCTTCTATCAAGAGTTTGTTATTTTAAAATAGTGCTGGCTTGTACTATTTACTCTATAACAGAAAAGTGATGAAGATTTCTGTTTGAGAGGGCTATGATTTTAGCACAAGTAACTAAAATCCATTACTGTTACCACGCAGGACTGTTGAAACAAGAGAACTTCAGTTGGGGGTAACAGTTTGCAGACTCATCTGCTTCAGGTATGACTAGTCTCCTTCTAACAACACAGGCTAATGCTAGATGACAGTCATTTTTCTTTCACCTCAGCAAAAAAGATAACGGGCTTCCCCTTTCTCCAACATTGGTGTGTCCGGTCCACGGCGTCATCCTTACTTGTGGGATATCTCTTCCCCAACAGGAAATGGCAAAGAGTCCCAGCAAAGCTGGCCATATAGTCCCTCCTAGGCTCCGCCCACCCCAGTCATTCTCTTTGCCGTTGCACAGGCAACATCTCCACGGAGATGGTTAAGAGTTTTTTGGTGTTTAAATGTAGTTTTTATTCTTCTATCAAGTGTTTGTTATTTTAAAATAGTGCTGGTATGTACTATTTACTCTGAAACAGAAAAGGATGAAGATTTCTGTTTGTGAGAGGAAGATGATTTTAGCAGACAGTAACTAAAATCGATTGCTGTTTCCACATAGGACTGTTGAGATGAAGTAACTTCAGTTGGGGGAAGCAGTTAGCAGACTTTTCTGCTTAAGGTATGACTAGCCATATTTCTAACAAGACGATGTAATGCTGGAAGGCTGTCATTTCCCCTCATGGGGACCAGTAAGCCATTTTCTTAGTCAAACAAACAGAATAAAGGGCTTATTATGGGCTAAAAAACTGGTAGACATTTTTATGGGCTAAATCGATTGCTTTATTTGGCATTTTATTCATATTTATGCTGACAATTTGCATTTATAAACTTGGGGAACGTTTATTAAACGGCAGGCACTGTGTTAGACATCTTTTCCAGTCAGGGGGCCTTCCTAGTTGTAGACTGAGCCTCATTTTCGCGCCATTACTGCGCAGTTGTTTTTTGAGAGCAGGGCATGCAGATGCATGTGTGAGGATCTAAAAATTGCTGGAAAAGCTTCTAGAAGGCGTCAATTGGTATCGTATTCCCGTCTGGGCTTGGTTGGGTCTCAGCAAAGACTATAGCTGGGACTGTATAGGGGTTAAATTTATAAATTAATAAAATTTATTTTAAGGGTTAAAGCTCTGAAATTTGGTGTGCAATACTATTAATGCTTTAAGACACTGTGGTGAAATTTTGGTAATTTTTGAACAATTCCTTCATACTTTTTCACATATTCAGTAATAAAGTGTTTTCTGTTTAAAATTTAAAGAGACAGTAACGGTTTTGTTTTAAAACGTTTTTTGTGCTTTGTTGACAAGTTTAAGCCTGTTTAACATGTCTGTACCTTCATATAAGCTATGTTCTATATGTATGAAAGCCAATGTGTCTGTCAGCCGTATTTAGTCAGTTCAGGATTTAACCCAACTGCTAGCGTGGATATTAAAACACACGCTAGCACACTGAGAAATATCCAGGACGTGACCCACTCAGGAAACAAAATAAGCAGGGTATAAGAACTTCCCAAAAGAATAGTAATTCAAAATATCTTCTTGAGGATAGAATTGATTTACAGGAGATAGCGTTCCTTTCTCAGAAAAATAGAAACAAACAAAGATTATGTCCCTTTAAGCAGGTTGTCAGTGGACAAATGAATATGTTTCTTTCTTGCAGGTTTGCAACAAACTAAGAATGTTCCTTTAAGCAGGTTGTTAGCAAACAAATAATAATGTCCTTTTAGCAGAATTAAAGCAAACAAATGATAGTGTCCTTATTAGCAGGATTAAAGTAAACAAAGATAAAGTCCCTTTAAGCAGGTGTCCGCAAACAAATGTTAATGTCCTTTAAAGCAGGATTGTCAGCAAACAAATGATAATGTCCTTATTAGCAGGATTAAAGCAAACAAAGATAAAGTCCCTTTAAGCAGGTGTCCGCAAACAAATGTTAATGTCCTTTTAAGCAGGATTGTCAGCAAACAAATGATAATGTCCTTATTAGCAGGATTAAAGCAAACAAAGATAAAGTCCCTTTAAGCAGGTGTCCGCAAACAAATGTTAATGTCCTTTTAAGCAGGATTGTCAGCAAACAAATGATAATGTCCTTATTAGCAGGATTAAAGCAAACAAAGATAAAGTCCCTTTAAGCAGGTGTCCGCAAACAAATGTTAATGTCCTTTTAAGCAGGTTAGCAGGCAGACAAGATTTGTAAGCAAGGGGTATTGGCAAAACAATGTCATGAAGGATAGGGTCAGATTTCACAAGATAGTACTCACATAGACAGGGACCGGCAGAAGAGAACAAACGGGCCCCGAGTAAATCTCCCGCCGAGATTTAAAGGCAGAGAGAGGCCGCCACGTCATAGGGGTTGTCCAGAGAATGCGTCACGTTGCCTAGCAACGTGACGTAGGAACCCAGAAGAGATCCGGGAGCCGCGGCGACACGGCGATGAACGGAGAATTCATGACATCACCCCCCCTCAAGGACCCCTCCGGGGGACAGGACCATGCCTAGTAGGGTGAAACTTGTGAAAGGCCTTAATTAAGGCAGGGGCACGCACCTGCCGGGCAGGTTCCCAGGATCGTTCCGTAACAGGATAACCCTTCCAATGAATGAGATAATACAGTTTCTTACCACGAAGTTTGGAATCCAGGATGTGACTGACCTCAAATTCAGGTCGGCCATGAATCAAAAGAGGTGGAGGTTTGAGCAGAGGTTTAGAATACCTATTAGATAATACGGGTTTCAAAAGAGATACATGGAATACCGGATGGGCTTTGAGGGTCTTGGGCAGAGCAATTCGGTAAGCAGTAGGACATACTTGACCCAGTATTCGGAAAGGACCCACATATCGTGGTCCCAGTTTGGTGGAAGGCTGCTTGAGGCGAAGATGACGTGAAGAAACCCAAACCTTATCGCCAGGCCGATATTTGGGAGCCCTCCGTCGCCGAAGATCAGAATAGAACTTATAACGTTCAGAAGCCTTGGAAAGAAGAAGGCGTATCTTCTTCCAATGACGAGTTAACCTCCTGGCGGATAGATCAGAAGCAGGATTTTCAGTGGAAGAAGTGTGTAGAGGAAACGTTCTGGGTTGAAATCCATAGGCTGCATGAAAAGGAGAGGTCTGAAGGGAGGAGTTGTAACGTGTGTTATGAGCCAATTCTGCTAGTGGAAGTTTCAAGGCACTGGTTAACCCTTTCGGTTTGGCCATTAGACTCCGGATGATGTGAAGTAGAAAAAGAGATAGTTGTTCCAAAGTGTTTGCAGAGTGATCTCCAAAACCGAGAAACAAATTGTACTCCTCTATCCGAAACGATGTTCAGAGGGAAGCCATGTAATCTCACAATGTGTAAGAGAAAAAGTTCGGAAAGTCTTTTGGCAGATGGTAAACCAGGTAAAGGAATGAAGTGAGCTGTCTTAGTGAACCTGTCAACAACCACCCAAATAGTGTTGTTTCCAGCTGAAAGAGGAAGATCGGTAATAAAATCCATGGATAAATGGGTCCAAGGCTGATGAGGAATGGGTAACGGTTGGAGCAAACCGGAGGGAAGTTGACGAGGAGTCTTATTGCTGGCACACTGTGTACATACTGAGACATAATCTGTAACATCTTGAGACAGAGTAGGCCACCAGACATGTTGCTTGAGCCTTCGAGCGGTGTTACTGATGCCAGGATGTCCAGAGAGAGGACTGTCGTGAGCCCAATATAGAATCTTGGAACGAAGACGTTTAGGAACAAAGAGTAGGCCATCAGGAGGTTTGCAAGACAAAGGAAGATCCTTTTGAGCAGATTGTAAGTCATGTAACCACGAGGTTGATAACTGGGCTAAGACTTTATGAGGTTGAAGTATGGTACCAGATTCAGGAGTTGAAGTATCTTGAAATTGTCTGGAAAGGGCGTCAGCCTTGATGTTCTTAGAACCGGGAATATAAGACAGATTGTAATGAAAACGTGAGAAGAACAAAGACCAACGTGCTTGTCTGGAGTTCAGTCGTTTGGCCGTTTGAAGATAGAGAAGGTTTTTATGATCTGTGAGTATAGTAAATGGCAAAGAAGTGCCTTCCAACCAATGCCTCCATTCATCCAGGGCCATTTTAATAGCAAGTAACTCCTTATTGCCTACATCATAATTTAATTCAGAAGGAGAAAATTTCTTGGAGAAGAATCCCACAAGGTGGATCTTTCCTGTGTCAGGTATACGTTGGGAAAGAACAGCCCCAGCAGCAACTGAAGAAGCATCCACTTCAAGAATAAATTGAAAATCCGGATTTGGGTGACGCAGGATAGGTGCAGAAGAGAAAGCTCTTTTGAGAGAATCAAAAGCTTCAACAGCTTCAGGAGGCCAATCTTTACAGTTTTGTCCTTTCCTGGTGAGAGACGAAAGAGGTGACGTTATAGTAGCAAAACCTTTGATGAATTTCCTGTAAAAACTGGCAAACCCCAGGAAACGTTGCAGAGCTTTAAGAGAATCAGGTTTAGGCCACTCCAAAATGGCAGAGAGTTTAGTTGGATCCATTTCAAATCCTGATTCAGAGATTACATATCCCAAAAAGGGAATGGACCTTTGATGAAAAGAACATTTTTCCAGTTTAGCAAATAGATGGTTATCTCTTAAACGTTGAAGTACTTTCCTGACGTGATGTATATGATCTTGGTAGTTTTGAGAAAAAATTAATATATCGTCAAGGTAAATGATGACAAAAATATTCAAGAAATCCCGAAAAATCTCATTCACGAAGTGTTGAAAAACAGCAGGGGCATTACACAGCCCAAACGGCATGACCAGATACTCATAATGCCCAAATCGAGTGTTAAAGGCTGTCTTCCACTCATCACCCTTGCGCATACGGATAAGGTTGTATGCTCCACGGAGATCGAGCTTGGTAAAAATGGTGGAACCTTGAAGATATGTGAATAATTCAGGTATTAGGGGTAAAGGATAACTGTTCTTGATGGTAATTTGATTTAACCCTCTGTAATCGATACAAGGTCGCAGTCCGCCATCCTTCTTTCCCACAAAGAAGAACCCAGCCCCTACAGGAGAAGAGGAGGGTCGAATGAATCCTCTGGCCAAATTATCTTTGATATATTCTTCCAAGGCTACATTTTCAGGCCTAGAAAGTGGGTAAGTTTTGCCTCGAGGATAAGGAGCTCCAGGAAGAAGATCAATAGGGCAATCAAATGAATGATGAGGAGGAAGACGTTCTGCTTCTTTTTTAGAAAAGACATCGACAAAATCTTGATACTGCGTAGGTAGAGGACCAGAAGTGTCGGTAGTAAGAGCAATAGTGAGTGGTATTTTAGTAAGTGCTTGAAGACAGTTAGTATGGCAAGATAATCCCCAGGAGGTGAGTTCACCATGGGTCCAAGAAAAGGTCGGATTATGTAACTGAAGCCAAGGAAGACCCAGGATTATGGGAAATTGAGGAGTAGTAATCACATCAAAACATATCCTCTCACAATGAAGTACTCCGACAGAAAAAAGTATGGGTATAGTAGTAAACCTAATGAGTCCGGAACCCAAAGGATCTCCACTAACAGTAGAGACGGAAACTGAAAACTTCTTTCTTAGTAAGGGAATAGTGTGAGTAGACACAAAAGTGGAGTCAATGAACACTCCTCCAGCACCAGAATCAATAAGAGCTTGGGTATGAATCTTGTTATCACCCAATTGAAGGGTTACAGGAACAAAGAGTTTATTATAGAGGGAATGAACTTGTTTTTGGCTTAACTTAGTTCCCTGGACAGAAGTTAAGCCCTGGCTTTTACTGGCCTGGTAGGACAATCTCTTAATAAATGCCCTTTAAGGCCACAGTATAGACACAGGCCAAGAGAACGTCTTCTCAAACGCTCAGTTTCTGTTAATTTTATGGTTCCTACTTCCATAGGTTCAGCCTGATCAGGAGAAGGAGAGGCAGTCGTTACCGGGTTAGAAAAACGAGGAGCCAGACGAAAAGGAGTTCGAGTTGAGGACCTCTGATTTCTTTCTCTTTCTTGTTGGCGTTCACGATATCTAGAATCAAGACTGATGCAAAGATTTATTAAGGCTTCTAGGGATTCTGGAAGTTCCCGATACACCAATTCATCTTTGAGACGTTCTGAAAGTCCTTTGCGAAAAGCTGCTCTAAGAGCTCCCTGATTACAATTAGTTTCAGATGCAAGAGTGCGGAACTCAATGGCATATTGAGACACTGGTTGACCACCCTGACGTAGGTCTAATAGAGAAGCTTCAGCAGCGGAAGTCCTTCCAGGTTTGTCAAACACGTTAGAAAAAACAGAAAGAAAAGCATCCACATCCTGAAGTATAAGATCATCTTTTTCTAACAGAGGTGATACCCAGGCCAAAGCTCTTCCTTTCATTAAGGAAATAAGGAATGTAATCCGAGATGAGGGAGTAGCAAAAAGGGTAGGACTGTTACGAAAGTGAAGTCGACATTTATTCAGAAAACCCCTACAATCTTCAGGATTCCCATCATATTTATCTGGAAGAGGAATCCTAGGACTCAAATGTCCTTGTGATTGGTTGTTGGGAATAGGAGGAGGAGATGCCTCAATATTAGGATTGGGAGGGATAGGAGCAACCAAGCTCTGCAATAATGTAGTGATTTGATCCAGCTTAGTATCCAAGGATTGCAAGTGGGTTGCATGAGATCCCAGTAATTGTCCCTGGTGAGTCACGGCCATGGATAATTCAGTGGGGTCCATTGATGGCCCGTTTGTAATGTCAGCCGTATTTAGTCAGTTCAGGATTTAACCCAACTGCTAGCGTGGATATTAAAACACACGCTAGCACACTGAGAAATATCCAGGACGTGACCCACTCAGGAAACAAAATAAGCAGGGTATAAGAACTTCCCAAAAGAATAGTAATTCAAAATATCTTCTTGAGGATAGAATTGATTTACAGGAGATAGCGTTCCTTTCTCAGAAAAATAGAAACAAACAAAGATTATGTCCCTTTAAGCAGGTTGTCAGTGGACAAATGAATATGTTTCTTTCTTGCAGGTTTGCAACAAACTAAGAATGTTCCTTTAAGCAGGTTGTTAGCAAACAAATAATAATGTCCTTTTAGCAGAATTAAAGCAAACAAATGATAGTGTCCTTATTAGCAGGATTAAAGTAAACAAAGATAAAGTCCCTTTAAGCAGGTGTCCGCAAACAAATGTTAATGTCCTTTAAAGCAGGATTGTCAGCAAACAAATGATAATGTCCTTATTAGCAGGATTAAAGCAAACAAAGATAAAGTCCCTTTAAGCAGGTGTCCGCAAACAAATGTTAATGTCCTTTTAAGCAGGATTGTCAGCAAACAAATGATAATGTCCTTATTAGCAGGATTAAAGCAAACAAAGATAAAGTCCCTTTAAGCAGGTGTCCGCAAACAAATGTTAATGTCCTTTTAAGCAGGATTGTCAGCAAACAAATGATAATGTCCTTATTAGCAGGATTAAAGCAAACAAAGATAAAGTCCCTTTAAGCAGGTGTCCGCAAACAAATGTTAATGTCCTTTTAAGCAGGTTAGCAGGCAGACAAGATTTGTAAGCAAGGGGTATTGGCAAAACAATGTCATGAAGGATAGGGTCAGATTTCACAAGATAGTACTCACATAGACAGGGACCGGCAGAAGAGAACAAACGGGCCCCGAGTAAATCTCCCGCCGAGATTTAAAGGCAGAGAGAGGCCGCCACGTCATAGGGGTTGTCCAGAGAATGCGTCACGTTGCCTAGCAACGTGACGTAGGAACCCAGAAGAGATCCGGGAGCCGCGGCGACACGGCGATGAACGGAGAATTCATGACAGTGTCTCCCCATTTAAATTTATGTGATAATTGTGCCATAGCGTCCAAACAAAGTAAGGACAGTACTGCCACAGATAATGAAATTGCCCAAGATGATTCCTCAGATGAGGGGAGTAAACATGATACTACATCATCTCCTACTGTGTCTACACCAGTTTTGCCCACGCAGGAGGTCCCTAGTACATCTAGTGCGCCAATTCTCATTAACATGCAACAATTAACGGCTGTAATGGATAACTCCATAGCAAATATTTTATCCAAAATGCCTACTTATCAGAGAAAGCGCGATTGCTCTGTTTTAAACACTGAAGAGCAGGAGGGCGCTGATGATAATTGTTCTGTCATACCCTCACACCAATCTGAAGGGGCCATGAGGGAGGTTTTGTCAGATGGCGAAATTTCAGATTCAGGAAAAATTTCTCAACAAGCTGAACCTGATGTTGTGACATTTAAATTTAAATTAGAACATCTCCGCGCACTGCTTAAGGAGGTGTTATCTACTCTGGATGATTGTGACAACTTGGTCATTCCAGAGAAATTATGCAAGATGGACAAGTTCCTAGAGGTTCCGGTGCACCCGACGCTTTTCCTATACCCAAGCGGGTGGCGGACATAGTAAATAAGGAGTGGGAAAAGCCCGGCATGCCTTTTGTTCCCCCCCCTCCTATATTTAAGAAATTATTTCCTATGGTCGACCCCAGAAAGGACTTATGGCAGACAGTCCCTACGGTCGAGGGGGCAGTTTCTACTCTAAACAAACGCACTACTATTCCTATCGAAGATAGTTGTGCTTTCAAAGATCCTATGGATAAAAAATTGGAAGGTTTGCTTAAAAAGCTTTTTGTACAGCAAGGTTACCTTCTACAACCAATTTCGTGCATTGTTCCTGTCACTACAGCAGCGTGGTTCTGGTTCGAGGAACTAGAAAAGTCGCTCAGTAGAGAGACTCCATATGAGGAGGTTATGGACAGAGTTCACGCACTTAAATTGGCTAACTCTTTTATTTTAGATGCCGCTTTGCAATTAGCTAGATTAGCGGCGAAAAATTCAGGGTTTGCTATCGTGGCGCGCAGAGCGCTTTGGCTAAAGTCTTGGTCAGCGGATGTGTCATCCAAGACAAAATTGCTTAACATCCCTTTCAAAGGTAAAACTCTATTTGGACCAGAATTGAAAGAGATTATTTCAGACATCACTGGGGGAAAGGGCCACGCCCTTCCACAAGATAGGTCTTTCAAGGCTAAAAATAAGTCTAATTTTCGTTCCTTTCGCAATTTCAGGAACGGACCGGCCTCTAATTCTGCATCCTCTAAGCAAGAGGGTAATGCCTCACAACCCAAACCAGCCTGGAAACCGATGCAAGGCTGGAACAAGGGTAAGCAGGCCAAGAAGCCTGCCGCTGCTAACAAAACAGCATGAAGGAGTAGCCCCCGATCCGGGACCGGATCTAGTGGGGGGCAGACTCTCTCTCTTTGCTCAGGCTTGGGCAAGAGATGTTCAGGATCCCTGGGCGCTAGAAATAGTTTCTCAAGGTTATCTCCTGGAATTCAAGGAACTACCCCCAAGGGGAAGGTTCCACATGTCTCACTTATCCTCAAACCAAATAAAGAGACAGGCATTCTTACATTGTGTAGAAGACCTGTTAAAGATGGGAGTGATACACACAGTTCCAATAAAGGAACAAGGAATGGGATTTTATTCCAATCTGTTCGTAGTTCCCAAAAAAGAGGGAACTTTCAGACCAATTTTGGATTTGAAGATCCTAAACAAATTTCTCAGGGTACCATCGTTCAAGATGGAAACCATTCGAACGATTCTACCCACTATCCAGGAAAGTCAATTTATGACTACCGTGGATCTAAAGGATGCGTACCTACATATTGCTATCCACAAAGAACATCATCAGTTCCTAAGGTTCGCTTTTCTGGACAAGCATTACCAGTTTGTGGCTCTCCCATTCGGGTTAGCCACTGCTCCAAGGATTTTCACAAAGGTGCTAGGGTCCCTTCTAGCAGTTCTAAGACCGAGGGGCGTTGCAGTAGTACCTTACTTGGACGACATTCTAATACAAGCTTCGTCCCTGTCAAAAGCAAAGGCTCATACAGACATCGTTCTGGCCTTTCTCAGATCACACGGATGGAAGGTGAACATAGAAAAAAGTTCTCTGTCTCCGTCGACAAGAGTTCCCTTCTTGGGAACAATAATAGATTCCTTAGAAATGAGGATTTTTCTGACAGAGGTCAGAAAATCAAAACTTCTAAGCTCTTGTCAAGTTCTTCATTCTGTTCCTCGTCCTTCCATAGCGCAGTGCATGGAAGTAGTAGGGTTGATGGTTGCAGCAATGGACATAGTTCCTTTTGCACGAATTCATCTAAGACCATTACAACTGTGCATGCTCAAACAGTGGAATGGGGACTATACAGACTTGTCTCCAATGATTCAAGTAGATCAGAAGACCAGAGATTCACTCCGTTGGTGGCTGACCCTGGACCATCTGTCCCAGGGAATGAGCTTCCGCAGACCAGAGTGGGTCATTGTCACGACCGACGCCAGTCTAGTGGGCTGGGGCGCGGTCTGGGAATCCCTGAAAGCTCAGGGTCTATGGTCTCGGGAAGAGTCTCTTCTCCCGATAAACATTCTGGAACTGAGAGCGATATTCAATGCTCTCAGGGCTTGGCCTCAGCTAGCAAAGGCCAGATTCATAAGGTTCCAATCAGACAACATGACGACCGTTGCGTATATCAATCATCAGGGGGGAACAAGGAGTTCCCTGGCGATGAAAGAAGTGACCAAAATAATTCAATGGGCGGAGGATCATTCCTGCCACCTGTCTGCGATCCACATCCCAGGTGTGGAAAACTGGGAGGCGGATTTTCTGAGTCGTCAGACATTCCATCCGGGGGAGTGGGAACTCCATCCGGAGATCTTTGCCCAAATAACTCAATTATGGGGCATTCCAGACATGGATCTGATGGCTTCTCGTCAGGACTTCAAGGTTCCTTGCTACGGGTCCAGATCCAGGGATCCCAAGGCGACTCTAGTAGATGCACTAGTAGCACCTTGGACCTTCAACCTAGCTTATGTATTTCCACCGTTTCCTCTCATTCCCAGGCTGGTAGCCAGGATCAATCAGGAGAGGGCCTCTGTGATCTTGATAGCTCCTGCGTGGCCACGCAGGACTTGGTATGCAGACCTGGTGAATATGTCATCGGCTCCACCATGGAAGCTACCTTTGAGACAGGACCTTCTTGTTCAGGGTCCATTCGAACATCCAAATCTGGTCTCCCTCCAGCTGACGGCTTAGAGATTGAACGCTTGATTCTATCGAAGCGTGGGTTTTCAGATTCTGTGATAGATACTCTGGTTCAGGCCAGAAAACCGGTAACTAGAAAGTTTTACCATAAAATATGGAAAATATATATCTGTTGGTGTGAATCCAAAGGATTCCCATGGAATAAGATAAAAATTCCTAAGATTCTCTCCTTTCTACAAGAAGGTTTGGAGAAAGGATTATCTGCAAGTTCTCTAAAGGGACAGATCTCTACTTTATCTGTCTTACTACACAAAAGACTGGCAGCTGTGCCAGATGTTCAAGCATTTGTTCAGGCTCTGGTTAGGATCAAGCCTGTTTACAGACCTTTGACTCCTCCCTGGAGTCTAAATCTAGTTCTTTCAGTTCTTCAAGGGGTTCCGTTTGAACCTTTACAATCCATAGATATTAAGTTACTATCTTGGAAAGTTTTGTTTTTGGTTGCAATTTCTTCTGCTAGAAGAGTTTTAGAGTTATCTGCTCTGCAGTGTTCTCCGCCCTATCTGGTGTTCCATGCAGATAAGGTGGTTTTGCGTACTAAGCCTGGTTTTCTTCCTAAGGTTGTTTCTAACAAAAATTTTAACCAGGAGATAGTTGTACCTTCTTTATGTCCGAATCCAGTTTCAAAGAAGGAACGTTTGTTACACAATTTGGACGTAGTCCGTGCTCTAAAATTCTATTTAGAGGCTACAAAAGATTTCAGACAAACATCTTCCTTGTTTGTTGTTTATTCTGGTAAAAGGAGAGGTCAAAAAGCGACTTCTACCTCTCTTTCCTTTTGGCTTAAAAGCATCATCCGATTGGCTTATGAGACTGCCGGACGGCAGCCTCCTGAAAGAATCACAGCTCACTCCACTAGGGCTGTGGCTTCCACATGGGCCTTCAAGAATGAGGCTTCTGTTGACCACATATGTAAGGCAGCGACTTGGTCTTCACTGCACACTTTTGCTAAATTTGACAAATTTGATACTTTTGCTTCTTCGGAGGCTATTTTTGGGAGAAAGGTTTTGCAAGCTGTGGTGCCTTCCGTTTAGGTAACCTGATTTGCTCCCTCCCTTCATCCGTGTCCTAAAGCTTTGGTATTGGTTCCCACAAGTAAGGATGACGCCGTGGACCGGACACACCAATGTTGGAGAAAACAGAATTTATGCTTACCTGATAAATTACTTTCTCCAACGGTGTGTCCGGTCCACGGCCCACCCTGGTTTTTTAATCAGGTCTGATGAATTATTTTCTCTAACTACAGTCACCACGGTACCATATGGTTTCTCCTATATATAATTCCTCCTGTCCGTCGGTCGAATGACTGGGGTAGGCGGAGCCTAGGAGGGACTATATGGCCAGCTTTGCTGGGACTCTTTGCCATTTCCTGTTGGGGAAGAGATATCCCACAAGTAAGGATGACGCCGTGGACCGGACACACCGTTGGAGAAAGTAATTTATCAGGTAAGCATAAATTCTGTTTTTTGTTTTTTATGCTGGTAGACACTGTTAGGGGCTAAATCGATTGGTTTTTATTACAATTTTATACCATTTGAAATATTTTATAAGCTCACATACACTTGGGAACGTTTTTTATTGATCTGGCTTGTTTTAGACACCTAAATCTAGTCAGGAAGGCCCCTTCACTCTAGTGTGCTGAGGGAGGAAGCCTCATTTTGGCACTTCAGCTGTGCAGTTGAATTTCAAGGCAGTGCATGCAGATTCATGTTAGAGGGTCCTGTGGTTCAGAAAGTGACTCCAAAATGCTTTTTTCTGTGAATGGTGACCCCTAAGGAAGGTAAAAAGCTTCAGCAAGGCTGTAGCTGGGATTGTGGTGTGTAAAAACGGTTAAATCCAACAATTAGCTTTTTTTAAGAGCTAGAGTCTCCATATTTGCTGTGCAATACTTTCTAAGCATTAAGACACTGGGGTCCAAATTTCAGAAAAATCGGATATTGCCTTCATAGATTTTTGAACATTCAGAAATAAATGTGTCATTTTATTATTTAAAGAGACAGTAACGTTTTTGTTTAAAATCGTTTTTATTGCATTGTTTGCCTGCCTAAATCTGTTTAACATGTCTGTTCCATCAGATAACCTATGTTCTGTGTGTATAGAGACAAATGTGGTTCCCCCTTCAAGTGTTTGTGATAATTGCGCCATAGCATCCAAACAAAATCAGGACAGCTCTGTTATTTTTCATAATGTTGCCCAAGATGATTTATCTAATGAAGGTAGTGGGGATAGCTCTACATCCTCTCCTTCTGTGTCTACACCAGCTTTGCCCGCGCAGGCGACACCTAGCGCGCCAGTGCTTAGTTCTATGAAACAATTATCAGCAGTAGTGGATAATTCTATAGCAAATCTTTTATCCAAACTGCCAGTTTTTCAGAGAAAGCGTGATTGTTCAGTTTTAAATACAGATAAAAAGGTTGAACAATCAGACGCTGACGATGCCTTATCTATTTTACCCTCACATCAATCGGAATTGGCTGTGAGGGAAGGGCTGTCTGAGGGTGAAATTTCAGACTCAGGAAAAATTTCTCAACAGGCAGAACCTGATCTAGTGGCATTTAAGTTTAAGCTAGAACATCTCCGTGCTTTGCTTAAGGAAGTATTAGCTACTCTGGATGACTGTGATTCCATGGTAGTACCAGAGAAGTTGTGCAAATTGGACAAATTTTTAGAGGTCCCAGTGCACGACGACGCTTTTCCAATACCTAAGAGGGTAGCGAACATAGTGGAAAAGGAGTGGGAGAAGCCAGGTGTACCCTTTGCCCCACCTCCTATATTTAAGAAAATGTTTCCCATAGTAGACCCTAGAAGGGACGCATGGCAAATGGTCCCGAAGGTTGAGGGAGCTGTTTCAACACTAGCGAAGCGCACAACTATTCCTATAGAGGACAGCTGCGCTTTCAAAGATCCTATGGATAAAAAATTGGAAGGTTTGCTTAACAAGATTTTTGTTCAGCAAGGGTTCATCCTTCAACCAGCTACGTGTGTTATTACTGTCACTTCAGCGGCGTCCTTTTGGTTCGAAGAACTAGAAAGGTCGCTCCAGAAAGAGACTTCCTATGAAGAAGTCATGGACAGAATTCACGCATTAAAGTTAGCTAATTCCTTTATATTGGATGCCGCCTTTCAAATAACGAAATTGGCGGCGAAAAACTCAGGTTTTGCTATAGCTTTGGCTAAAATCCTGGTCGGCAGACGTGTCGTCCAAGACTAAGTTACTGAATATTCCTTTCAAGGGTAAGACCCTTTTTGGGCCGGAATTGAAGGAAATTATTTCAGACATCACTGGGGGTAAGGGCCATGCCCTCCCACAGGATAGGCCTTTTAAGGCTAAGAACAAGTCTAATTTTCGTTCCTTTCGCAATTTCAGGAACGGACCGGCTAATAACTCCACTGCCGCTAGACAAGAAGGTAACGCGGCCCAGCCCAAACCCGCTTGCAAGGCTGGAACAAGGGTAAACAAACCAAGAAACCTGCTGCTGCTACCAAGACAGCATGAAGGGGTAGCCCCCGATCCGGGACCGGATCTGGTAGGGGGCAGTCTATCTCTCTTCGCTCAGGCTTGGGCAAGAGATGTTCTGGATCCCTGGGCACTTGAGATAGTTTCCAAGGGATACCTGTTAGAATTCAAGGGACTTCCTCCAAAGGGAAGGTTCCACCTGTCTCGCTTATCTTCAGACCAGATAAAGAAACAGGCATTCTTACATTGTGTAAGAGACCTATCAAAGATGGGAGTGATAAACCCAGTCCCCTCCGGGGAACAAGGTCTAGGGTTTTACTCAAACCTGTTTGTGGTTCCCAAAAAAGAGGGAACTTTCAGGCCAATTCTGGATTTAAAGATATTAAACAAGTTCCTCAGAGTTCCATCCTTCAAGATGGAAACCATTCGGACAATCTTACCAACAATCCAGCAGGGTCAATTTTTGACTACCGTGGATCTGAAGGATGCGTATCTGCATATCCCAATCCACAAATCTCATCATCAGTTCCTGAGGTTCGCCTTTCTGGACAAACATTACCAGTTTGTGGCTCTTCCATTCGGTTTAGCCACCGCTCCCAGAATTTTCACAAAGGTGCTAGGGTCCCTTCTAGCGGTCCTAAGACCGAGGGGCATCACTGTAGCACCTTATCTAGACGACATCCTAATCCAAGCGTCGTCTCTTTCCAAAGCGAGGGCTCATACAGACATTGTGTTGGCTTTTCTCAGATCTCACGGGTGGAAAGTGAACATAGAAAAAAGTTCACTGTCACCGTCCACAAGGGTTCCTTTTCTGGGAACAATAATAGATTCTGTGGAAATGAAGATCTTTCTCACAGACGTCAGAAAGACAAAGCTTCTAAAAGCTTGTCGAGTTCTTCACTCTATTCCTCAACCCTCCATAGCTCAATGCATGGAAGTAATAGGACTAATGGTCGCAGCAATGGATGTGGTTCCTTTTGCTCGAATTCATCTAAGACCATTACAGCTGTGCATGCTCAATCAGTGGAATGGGGACTATACAGACTTGTCTCCCCAAATTCAAGTAGACCAGGCAACCAGGGACTCACTTCTCTGGTGGTTGACCCAGGATCACCTGTCTCAGGGAATGATTTTCCGCAGACCGGAGTGGGTCATCGTCACGACAGACGCCAGCCTCTTGGGGTGGGGCGCGGTCTGGGACTCTCTGAAAGCTCAGGTCCTATGGTCACGGGAAGAGTCGTTTCTCCCGATAAACATTTTGGAACTAAGAGCTATATTCAATGCGCTCCTGGCTTGGCCTCAGCTAGCGGAAGCCAGGTTCATAAGATTTCAGTCGGACAACATAACGACTGTTGCGTACATCAATCATCAGGGGGGAACAAAGAGTTCCCTAGCGATGAAGGAAGTAACCAAGATAGTCCAATGGGCAGAGAATCACTCCTGCCATCTATCTGCTATTCACATCCCAGGAGTAGACAACTGGGAGTCGGACTATTTGAGTCGTCAGACTTTCCATCCGGGGGAGTGGGAACTCCATCTGGAGGTCTTTGCTCAGTTAACCCAATTATGGGGCATTCCAGACATGGATCTAATGGCGTCCCGTCAGAACTTCAAGATTCCTTGCTACGGGTCCAGATCCAGGGATCCCAAGGCGACTCTAGTGGATGCATTAGTGGCGCCTTGGTCGTTCAACCTAGCATATGTGTTTCCACCGTTTCCTCTCCTCCCCAGGCTCATAGCCAGGATCAAATAGGAGAAGGCCTCGGTGATTCTGATAGCTCCTGCGTGGCCACGCAGGACTTGGTATGCAGACCTGGTGAATATGTCATCGGCTCCACCATGGAAGCTACCTTTGAGACAGGACCTTCTAGTACAAGGTCCATTCGAACATCCCAATCTAGTTTCTCTGCAGCTGACTGCTTGGAAATTAAACACTTGATTTTATCCAAGCGTGGGTTTTCAAATTCTGTGATTGATACTCTGGTCCAAGCCAGAAAACCTGTGACTAGAAGGATTTACCATAAAATATGGAAAAAATATATCTGTTGGTGTGAATCCAAAGGATTCTCCTGGAGTAAGATTAAAATTCCAAAGATTCTCTCCTTTCTCCAAGAAGGTTTGGATAAAGGATTGTCAGCTAGTTCTCTAAAAGGACAGATTTCTGCATTATCCGTCTTGTTGCACAAACGACTGGCAGCTTTGCCAGATGTACAAGCTTTTGTTCAGGCTTTGGTTAGAATCAAGCCTGTTTACAGACCCATGACTCCTCCTTGGAGTCTAAATTTAGTTCTTTCAGTTCTTCAAGGGGTTCCGTTTGAACCTTTACATTCCATAGATATTAAGTTACTATCTTGGAAAGTTCTGTTTTTGGTTGCTATTTCTTCTGCTAGAAGAGTTTCTGAATTATCTGCTTTGCAGTGTGATCCACCCTATCTGGTGTTCCATTCAGATAAGGTTGTTTTGCGTACTAAGCCTGGTTTTCTTCCAAAAGTTGTTTCCAACGAGAACATCAACCAGGAAATAGTTGTTCCTTCTTTGTGTCCGAATCCAGTTTCAAAGAAGGAACGTTTATTACACAATTTAGATGTTGTTCGTGCTTTAAAGTTCTATTTAGAAGCAACAAAAGATTTTAGACAAACCTCATCCTTGTTTGTAGTTTACTCTGGTAAGAGGAGAGGTCAAAAAGCTACTGCTACCTCTCTTTCTGGCTGAAAAGCATTATCCGCTTGGCTTATGAGACTGCCGGACGGCAGCCTCCTGACCGTATCACAGCTCACTCTACTAGGGCTGTGGCTTCCACATGGGCCTATAAGAACGAGGCTTCTGTTGACCAGATATGTAAGGCAGCGACTTGGTCTTCTCTGCACACTTTTGCCAAATTCTACAAATTTGATATTTTTGCTTCTTCGGAGGCTGTTTTTGGGAGAAAGGTTTTGCAAGCCGTGGTGCCTTCTGTTTAGGTAACCTGATTTGCTCCCTCCCTTCATCCGTGTCCTAAAGCTTTGGTATTGGTTCCCACAAGTAATGGATGACGCCGTGGACCGGACACACCATTGTTGGAGAAAACAGAATTTATGCTTACCTGATAAATTACTTTCTCCAACGGTGTGTCCGGTCCACGGCCCGCCCTGGTTTTTTTAATCAGGTTGAAAATTTTTTTTCTTTATACACTACAGTCACCACGGCACCCTATAGTTTCTCCTTTTTCTCCTAACCGTCGGTCGAATGACTGGGGGGCGGAGCCAGAGGGGGAGCTATATGGACAGCTCTTGCTGTGTGCTCTCCTTGCCTTTCCCTGTGGGGGAGAACATTTCCCACAAGTAATGGATGACGCCGTGGACCGGACACACCGTTGGAGAAAGTAATTTATCAGGTAAGCATAAATTCTGTTTTGTCAGAGGTCAGAAGAATCAAGGATTCTTTCTTCTTGCATCCCTCTGCACTCTTCTGTTTGGCCCTTTTGTGGCTCAATGTATGAAGGTAATTGGTCTAATGTTTGTTTCATTGGACATCATTCCTTTGCTCGATTCCATCTGAAAGTCTGCTGTTATGCAGTTCAGATAGTGGACCCGGGGGCCTTGTGGCTCTGTCTTGGAGGATAGATTTATATCTGTCGATATGAGTTTCTTCCCTTTGGATCCAAGATGGGAATTAGTGGTAGAGCTCTCGCTTAGCTTGGGAGAGGTAGCAGGACCGTTGCCTGCTTTCTCCAGAATCTTTTAGTTGTCTCAGGTGCATCTGTCTCGGGGCTCATGCTTCTGGAGACTTTCCTGAGTGACCTTGGTCGCTAGCCTGTTGGACTTCAAAGGTTTCTGCTCTCCCAATAACCATCTTGGAGTAGAGAGTGATCTACAATGCTCTGATGGCTTGGCCTCAGTTGTCTTAACTGTTTTTTTTTCAGGTTCTAGTTGAACAATTTCATCTCAGTGGTTTACATTAACCACCTGGGAGGAATCTGGAGTTCCTTCGCCATGGTTGGCGTGGATTGTTTGGTAGGCAGATGCTCACATTCATTTATTCACATTTCAGGAGTGAATACCGGGAGCGGACTTCTTGAGCAGTCAGATTTTTCATCATGGGGAGTGGGCGCTTCTCCCGGAAATGTTTTCCAGGATAACCCTCAAATGGGGAATGCTGGAGTTGGAGATGGCAGTACGCCAAGCTTCCAAGTAATGTTAAAGGTCAAGAGGTCAGCAAGCTGCTCTGTTTAATACCCTGACAGTTCTGTGGGATTTCAGTCTGACATCCCTGTTTCTCAGTTTGTTCTCCTTCCACGAGTCATGGCTTGTTTAAAATGGGAGTGAGCATCGGTATTTTAATAGTTCCTGCATAGTCTTGCAGGATCTGGTATTACAGACCTAGTGGAGATGTATTTATTCCACCTTGGTGGTTGTTCCTGAGGAAGGACTTTCTATTTCAGGGTCTATTCTTTTATCAAACTTTCATTTTCTCTGAAGCTTTCTGCTTAGAGATTGAATGCTTAGTTCTGTCTAAGCATGTTTTTTTGTTGTTTTTTTAATCGGTCATTGAGAGAATGATTCAGGCTCACAAGCCTAGTACTGGTAATTTTTACTATAAGGTATGGCGTAAATTCCCTGATTGGTGTGAATCCCAGGACTACTCTTTGAAGTAGTCCTCAGAGCCGTCACTAGCACTTCCCCCACCTTTGTGGCGCTCTGGGGACCTCCATCTGCTCCCATCCCGGCAATCTGTCCTGTATAGTAACAAGCATCTCTGGGGCTTCACGTTTTGTGCAGTGACGTGATGCTCAATGATGTCACTGCGCAACTTTATTTAAAACTAACAATTGTCAGTAATAGGGAGATGAGGGCATGCTGCTTAGATGCCTGTATCTGTAATTTTCCAAGTGGCTTGAACTGTTTAATTGCAGACATGGCAATCTTGAAATCATCTAAAAAAAAATAGCATTTCAGCTTTTATGGGTTGGGTCTGCAATCAGACAGCTGTAGAAACCTGGGAAACTAAGATACATTAAATAAAGCACAGCCCTTGACGCATCAAATGAGGGGCTACATGTATTGCTAGCACAAAAATAGACAATGTAATAATAAGTGGAATATGGCTCTGTGTAGATTTTTTTTTTAAAGCAATGCAACGTATTCCATTAATTGCTGTGCACCCCAAATTCATGCTAGAAATACATGTAGCCCCTCATTTGATGCACCAATGGGTGTACTTTCTTAAAACGTGTGCTTTGTGTACCCCATTTTAATTTCTCAGATGCCTAGAACTGTTTAATTGCTGAAAGCAGTACAGTAAATTCTAAGATGCTATTTTTGATAATTTATCATATTGACATGCCTGCAATAAAACAGGGAAATGTTCTTAAAGGGACATAAAACAAGTTGAGATAGAGACAAAATATAATAATATGTACATCAATTACTTTACCTGCAAATTTATACTGCAGTGCCTCACCATTAACCATTTATTTAAAGTTTCTGAATTGTACAGCTCTAACTACCCCCCCCCCCCACACACACACACACACACACACAATTCTTTTTATGACTGTAGCTATATCCATTGTTGTTTTGGTAAAATGCACAAATGAATAGGGATTATCTGCTAGAGCATGCCTAGAAGCTGTGAACTCAGTTAAAATACAATGCCTGTGTCTAAGCACTGATAAGAGGGGTGGAGCACAGTGTCCAGACAGCATGGCTATTTTAAGTATTTTTGATTATTTTTGAAAATTATTTAAAATACTTCCCAACAATTTTTAAACAATTTTTTTATACTAACTATTTTTACTTAATTAGCCCTTTTAGGATATGCACAGATCTCAACCTGTTTTATAGCACTTTAATTTCTGCTTATTTCAGACAGGTTACCTACTAAAAATATTTATCAAACAGGTCAAAAGGGTGTGTGAGCTGTTACTAAGCTGACCAGAATTGCCTATCTCCTATTTGCACTTCTCACAATTTGTGCAATCAAATCGAAGGGGATTGAAACAAGGGTTTGGAGACATTATAAGGTGTACCGATATAAATATTATTTATCTGTTGCAATGTGATTGCAACTTAAGGTATTTTGGTCAGACAGGACGGAAATTGAAAGACCGTATACGTGAACATTTGCTAGCTATAGAACATGAGAGAGAAGATACCGTTCTGTACAAACATTTTAAAGAGGTACATAAAGGTAATACAGAAACACTAAAATTCTGGGGCATTAAGAAAATAATACAGGATGGCAGAAGAGGGAATACGGGTAAGAAATTACTTATACATGAAGCAGAATTCATCTACAATTTTGGTACACTCCACCCTAAAGGGTTAAATAGTGAAATGGACCTGAATGCCCTTATTTATTTTGAAAAAAGTTTTATTAGGTTTTTCATAACAGGTTATACATAACAAATTTCGGCAAGTACAATCAGATTAATTGGACATAAAGCAAACATTCAGCAGGATATTAATGGTGTCAATCTCTTACCCATGTTGGTTTGAGACCACTGTATAGCGTATTATACCAATATATATCATCTTATTTCGTAAAAGGATCTGAAATTTTTAAGTAAATGTTAAATATTAACAGGATCAACAGAATCGAGGTCTACCCATTGAAAGGTATAATAAAGTCGTCCGTCACCACCCGGCCGATTGGTCGGATGGGCGGCTGGTCCCGGCTCTCTCTAAAGTGTAATACAGTGCATTGGTAGAATTTATTGAATCTCTATGTTTCTCTGTGTTCTAGCTTCGTGGTACATAATGAATGGCTCCCACTGTATGATAAATTTATCTTTGGTGTGTAGGTTCTCAGCAGCTAAGCTAGCCATTTCATAATGATGTATTATTTTTTTAACAATGAAAGTGAAGTTAGGTGGAGTGGATTTCCAATATTGTGCTATACAAACTCTAACCACCGTGCAAATGGTCATAACTAGTTTTTGGTGTTGTCTTAAGATATTGGGAATCGGGAAGTGTAATAGGGCCTGTTCTGGAGTCAGTTGTATATGTTTATGGAAGAGATCGCTAAGAAATGTTGAGGTGTGTTCCCAAATTTCTTTCGCTCTGTCGCACTCCCACCACATATGTATGTACGTCCCCCTTACATTACATCCTCTGTAGCAGAGATTCAGGGAAGGTCCTTCTGATCCACCGAACCTAGTAGGATATATATACCATTTAAATGCTACCTTGAGAAAATTCTCTTTCAACATAGCATTGTATGAGAAGGAGAGGCCTCTGTCTAAATTAGTTAGCCAAGTCTCCAAGGACCAAGTCTTATTAAGGTCTTGTTCCCATTTCAGAATATGCGAGGGTTTCGCCTCTCTAGATTTACCATTGAATATAAGATATAGTGTCGAGATTGTTCTGTGCACCGGGTCTTTAGCTAGGCATAGAGATTCAAAAGTTGTATTCAATGGTAGTTTGGAAAGTTCAGTTACTGCTTGAGTTCTTGATTTTAATTGTAAGTAATGGTACCATATATTTTTGTCAGTTGGGTCAATATCTCTATATTGTTCAAAAGAGAGAAAACCTCCCTCAACATAAACGTCTGCAATTCTATACAGTCCTTTGTTAGCCCATTTGGTCTGTATGTGGGAATCTATTGTGGTTTGTGGTAATACTAGAGGTGTAAGTTTTGATTTGTCTTGTAGTAAGGGGAATTTGGTGGTTAGTTTGTTCCAAAGGAAAATAGTATGGGACAGCGCTACATATTTATTTAGTAAAGGGTGGCTATTTTTTTTGGGAGACCATAGTAGTCTATATATCTGGTCAGTGTTAGCTATCTGTGATTCTATCTGTTTCCACAGGGGTTGTTTCGTATTGCTAAACCAATGTATGGTTTGGGCCATCCGAGCTGAGTAATAGTAAGATACTAAATGCGGGAGGCCTAGCCCACCATCCTTCCTGTGTGTACTCATAATTTTTTTGTTTATCCTAGGGCGTTTTCCCTGCCAAACAAAGCGCAAAATATCTCTTTGAAGTGCATTGAGCTCGGCTATGGGGATGGAAATCGGTAGGGACCGGAATAAATATAGGAGCTTTGGTAGTAAAGTCATTTTTGTGGATATGATTCTGCCATAAAAAGAAATTTTAAGCTTCAACCATTTCGATATTAAATGTCTTATATGGGTAAACATTGGAAGATAGTTTGCTTGGTATAGCAAAAAAATGTCAGTTGTAAGATTGATACCTAGATATTTAAGCTTTCTATGGGCCCAAGTGAAGGAGAAGTTAATTTCTAATAGTTTTTTAGTGTGTCGGGGTAGATTTATTCCGAGAGCTTCGCATTTATCCCTATTTATTTTATAACCAGATAAAATACCATATTGTTGGAGCATCGAGTATAGGGGGGGGGAGAGATAGGAGGGGTTTTGTCAGTGATAGTATGATATCATCCGCAAATAATGAAATCTTATATTCCTTGCCCCCTATTTGAAGTCCAGAGATATTAGGGTCATTTCTAATTTGAATGGCTAATGGTTCAATACAGAGGGCAAATAATAAAGGGGATAAGGGGCACCCTTGTCTCGTTCCGTTCCTAATTGGTATCGTTTTGGATTGATATCCTGACAGTTTTACAAAAGCTGACGGGTGAGAGTAGAGTGTGGTCAGGGCATCGAGGAAGGCACCCGAAATGCCTGTTTTCTCTAATACTGCGAACATATACTCCCAGTTAATTCTGTCGAACGCCTTCTCTGCATCCAAGGAGAGGAACAGAGAAGGCGTCTTTTCAGTAGTGGCAAAGTTGATCAAGTCAATTATTTTACGTGTGTTGTCCGGTGCTTCCCTACCTCTGATGAAACCTACTTGGTCCGGATGGATTACTCTTTCAAGGATAGGGTTTAGTCTGTTTGCCAGAATTTTTGTAAATATCTTCAAATCTTGATTTATTAGTGATATAGGTCTATAATTCTGGCAATGAAGCTTATTTTTACCCGGCTTTGGGATAACTGCTATTCTAGCCGTTAGCATCTCATTGGGAATTTCCTTTTTTTGCATTATGGAATTAAATACCTGGGCTAACAGAGGGGCTAGTTCATCTGAAAATAATTTGTAAAAAATTCCGGAGTAACCATCCGGACCAGGTGTTTTGGAAGTCTTTAAGTTTTTGATCGGGGCGTTTAGACTAGATTTCTCTTCCTCAGTGATTGTTGGGAGGGAGTTTGCATTTAAAAAAGTATCTAATTTCGCAGATCTGTCAACCCTACCTTGATGTATAGGGAGATTGTAGAGATTGTGATAAAAGTCAGCAAAGGTGTTCGCAATTTGGAGGGGGTCATTAGTATTCTTATGATCTGATAATTGTATTTGGGCGACTGTAGTGCATCTAGTTATTTCCTTGAGTTTGTTGGCTAGCATTCTGTCGGGCTTATTTCCATATATGTAATAATGTGAATCAATCTGTTTAATAGATCTAGCTGCTTCTTTGTTGAGTAATTTGTTTATTTCTTCATTTATGGTTTTCAGTTCTAGTCTCTTTTGTTTAGTGGTATTAGCTGTACATTGGGATCTTAACTCATTAGCCCTAACTTGTAGTTGTGTCATTTTGTTTTTATGTATTCTGTTTCTGTGATTAGATTCAGTGATCAGGTTGCCTCTTACATAGGCTTTGAGCGCTCCCCAGACAAAAATGGGGTTAGGTGTGCTATCTATATTTAGCCTAATGAATTCTATAATGTGTTCCCTTATTTTCTGAGAGACTAAAGCGTCCTGTAATAGGTTGGCGTTAAGGGTCCAGGATTTGGTCTTGGCGGGGTTGATGATTCCTGCTAACGTGGTTTCCACAATAGAATGGTCTGACCAAGGGCAGTTGTTTATTTTAGCGCTTGTTAGCAGGGGGACCAAGATTTGGCTGAGAAAAATGTAATCTAGTCTGGATTGGGTGAGGTGCATTGGGGAAAAATAGGTGTAGTCCCTAGCCTTATTATGTAGAGCCCTCCAACTGTCTATTAGATTGTGATCTAAGGTAAAATCTTTCAGGATGTTTATGGTTGAGCTAGGGGGTCTGGCCTTTAAAGATTTAGTAGTCGTTCTGTCTAGGTCTTGGTCCAGAGCTAAGTTAAAGTCGCCCCCCATGATAATCTTATGTTTTTTCCATTGGGTCAATAATTTGCTTAATTTAGTAATGAAGGGGCCCTGGCGCTCATTTGGGGCATAAACATTGACGATCAGGATAGGGGTATTTTGAATTAAGCCTCTAACCAGCAAAAAACGTCCTTCTTTATCTCTAATAATGTCTTCCTCTTTGAAATTTAGGGAGGAATGAATTAAAATGGTGACCCCGCATTTCTTTTTCCCACTTATCGCATGATATTGTGTTGGGAAGACTTTATCCCAATACTTGGGAGTGAAATCTTTGGTAAAGTGAGTCTCCTGTAGTAATACTATGTGGGCGTGTAGTGCTTTATATGTAGTAATAGCTTTCTTTCTTTTCATGTCGGAGTTAAGCCCTCTGACATTATGGGAGAGGATTTTTATAGACATATTGGGGTAAAAGGTGTATTAGCATCTATTGAATCCCTACAAAGGATTTGCAAGTGGGTAAAAAACTGCAAGCTGTTTAAGGATTTGGGTGTTATCCAACATATTGAGAAGTTCTGAGAGTGAGAGAGCCGGGACCTACCTGAAGGCCAAACCATGGAGGGACACCGATTTCCATCCCACATCGTGGGAAGCACAAATGTACATGAGGTAATATATTTGAAGGGATCAAAATCATCTGATGACATGCCTGAACGAACAAAACACAAATTATAATGAGCAAAATTAAACTTAAACTTTACAATGGTTTCCCTTGTCAGGGAGTAACATTTTAATGAGGCGGGTGAAGGGCACTTTAGCAGGTGCCTAGGATAAGCCTTCCTATGAGAGGATTTGTGAAGAGTAGGGGGGGGGTGGGAGGGAAGAGTGAGTGTTGGATGTCCGTGGTAGTGTGGTGTGGCTGGCTGAATGCCCTTATTTAATAGAAAGGCCGAGTGTTTCTAATATAATGAACTAGAACAAGCAAATTGTATTTTGTGATTTTTTGTATTTAGTACCAATCAACTACTGGGGTGATTATTTGGTAGATAGTCCCCTTGTCCAAAACTGACAGTATTTAATCTGGGGTGGCAATAAATATAGACATCTTTCACTTTGCCTATAGAGTCAAATAAAGTGAACACTAAAGAAATTATCATCTAGCCCAATAGATGATATAAATACCTTGGGGTTCAATCAACTGAGCTACTAAAAATAACGTTTGGTAAATAGTTTTTGCTTTGGTGAGCTCAGCTTACTTCTATATACATTAATGTCTAAATTTTTCTATATACTAATATATGCACAATTAAAAATGCCAATCGATTAAAGGTTCGTACCTTCTAAAGATCCAAATAGAAGGAGAACTGACTAATTAACCAATAACCAAATGGCTAGGATTGAGGCTTTATACACTGGAGGTCTGGGGTTTGATTCTACCCAGTCATTAAGAAAGAAGCATAATTTTATTTTAGATACTGCCTTACGAATATAGACATTCCTAGTTAATGTAGAATATTAGGGTAGAACACGTCAGATTGGAAGTTGTTAGACTCCGACTGCAAGGGTTGTGAGTTCGTATCCAAGCCAAGGAAAAAATCTTTGTCTTCAAACCTTTTTTTCTTTTTTTCTCCACATATTTATTTTGAACTAGTCTATTCTAACAAAGATTTCTAAATTCAAACAAATCAGAAAATAAGGAATACATGTAATATACACTATGAGATTGCACGTTAGAATAAATACAGGCCATCCAAAGGTCAAATAATAATATTGGTGTCATTCTAAGAGCATAACTAGTATAGCATAATGGTTAGGTGGTTAGACTTCTTACGAAAGGGGTGCGAGTTCGATTCTAAGCAGGGATTAACTTTTTTAATTTTACCGTTTGATTAAGTATAATTATATAAACAATTTTTTTCTAGTGATTACAGATTATAATATCGAGTTAAATATACATATGGAGTTGTGGCTTTCTGTGGTGATTATGGGGCAATGGAATGTTGGGGTGAATAACTGGAACAATAAAATTGGAAATAGGATTGAATTGCATTTAACGGTAACATATCAATATGTGGACTATATGAGTGATTAGGGCTTTTTATCAAATTAATAACCGGTAAAATAAACCTGCATCTAAAATGGGTAACATATAATGAACATGACATGAGACGAAAGAAGCAATAAGAATTAAATGAAGGAACCAACTGATTTATTAAAAGGCACGTATAGGGTTAATGGAGGAATCCTTTATAAAAAGGGATCACAGCTGGAGGAAGGTATCTTGACAAAGGCTCCCTGGTGAGCTGAAACGCGTAGACCATACCAGTATCCGGCTTACTTTTGAAAAGACACAGACACGACAAGCTCCCAGGACCGCAACGCCAGAACTAAGTTGATTGACCTAAGTACTGAGCGAATACGGTAGGAGCATTATTTCAAGGAGGACCTGAAGTGTGCACACTTTGAAGCAAAACTTTGTTTGAAGACTCAACTAAAGGCATTATCGAATGGTAAAGGTGCGTTAAAGGTGAGCGGAGTAAAGAGATCCGCCCATAACACCGGAGCACCGGGTAAGTGCCTGCTACTGACTGTGTTATTTGAAAGACCCTCAGGAGTGGGGGTGAAGACTCCAAACGTTTAGTTTTATCAGCACCTTAAGGACTTTATTGTGCAATTCGCCACCCTAATCCAAAGACTATTCATCTATTTTTGGAATCTTGTCTATTGTGTTTTAGAGACTGTGCCTATCGCAATTTATTGTTCCAAATTAACATATATAGTCGTCCAGTCAGGTTTATACAACCCGGTTCCTAAGTAGCATATTGTGCATGTAATCCACCTTGTGTTTTTTAACATTCACTGAATTGCTATATCATTACTAGTGCATTTTTTATTTAGATGCTAGTGCCATTTTGGTTTTATGATTCTATTGCAACATATTGTTTTTTATTATTATTAAGTATATTAACTGTTTTATGATAGATTGTTCTAATAAATTGAATTTATTTATTATCAACAGTTGATTGCCTCATTACCAAAAGTGTTAATAACGCATATGAGTCACAACTTTATATGTATATGATCTTATATATTTTATAAACTCCTTATATAATTTTTAAATTAATTTATTATTTGGTGATTTCCACTTTCCAATTTTTCATACCAGATAGCCTTTGGCGCCATCTCCAAACCCTTGTTTCAATCCCCTAAAAATATTTATCCACACAGGTTTTGATGATAGAGCTTAGAAAAATAAAATTACATACTTTTATTTATTGAGTCAGGAGTAAAAAAAAAATACACTTTTTCACATTTTACGTGATCTTTTTTAAACCTGATGATACATACACATATAATAATGGTATATTTTGAATCTGCTAGCTCTGCTGAAAAAAACCCATATATAGTTTATTCACCCAAACTTTACTTCTAAAAGTATTTAAACGTGAACTGCAACAAAAAGCTCAAAACCCGCTTAGCACACAGGTGAGAAATGTCTTAGCAACCAAAGGGTTAATAAAACAGTGTTGGTTATGCAAAACTAAGGGAATGGGTAATAAAGGGATTATCTATCTTTTTAAACAATAACAATTCTGGAGTAAACTTCCCTTTAAGTATTATGCTGGATACATTTTTATGCAGTGCCTTATTTACTATTATTGCACAAGTATGTTTTCCCTTTTAATGGACTAATAAAGTAAAAAATCAGCACAATTTTAAACAAGTTTCCAATTTAAATCCAATATCTAAATATGCACAATCTTTTTATATGCACACTTTTTAAAGCACCAGCTCCTACTGAGCATGTGCAAGATTCACATAATATACATATACGCATTTTATGATTGGTTTATGGCTGTCACATGCAATCGGAAGGCAAATAAAACTAATGTTGAAATTCAAACTAAGTGCCTATTTGCATTGTCTATTTATTATGCATTTGTTGATTATGCTATTCTGCTGTGCTTTAGTGGTCCTTTAATACTTTTTGCCCAAGGTAGTCTCATATTTCTCAGACTTTATTCTTCAAGGTCCCAGTTGCATAGTTTACAAACATATAAATATATTTTTTTTACTGTTTTTACATGTATTTGCAGTATGAAAAAAAAGGTGTTTAGCGGTTTTGATTATTCTTTTCATGGAGCATACTGAAATTTGTCCCCACCACCTTACATTATCCTTTAAAGCAGGGGTATCAAGTTCATTATATCCGGGGCCACTGGCCAAGTGTTCTCCCTTGGTGGCCACTTGAATAGAGTGAGTGCTCTGGAACTGGATATACTTGAAACTGGAAGTGACATTTAACCAAGTAGTAGAGCATGGTAGGAGCAGCTGTAGCCCACAATAGACATAGACAGTGTATATTTCTTTTGTGAGTGACAAGTGACGTGATTATTCTAGAACTGAATAAAAAGGGACATTTATCCAAGAAGTGCATAATGGGAGGCTACACTGGACAATGCATGCTTGTCTTTATATTTATATTATAAGTGCCTATATAGAACATCAGCTTGTTACACATCTTTGAACCCTAAAATTGATGGGGTCAAATTCATAATGTACCTAATGAACAAGCAAGGGCCAGATTAAACTATTTTGAGAGCCGCATATGGCCCAAGGGTTGGTACTTTGAGATCACTGCTTTAGAGGGTAGATCCACTGATAACAATTTTATTTTATTTTTTGCAGGATTGTTACCAGTTGGATATCGTTCGGCATTATAACAGTCTTTAATCAAATGTCTTGGAGTTCCTAGTTTCAAAATTGTAACAATCTGGGCTATTCTACCCCTTATTCAACATTGTCAATTTATGTCAACATTTATTTTGAAGGATGTCTTCATTCCTATTCCTAGACCATTTCCAGCTTGTTCGATTTGCCTTTCAGGATAAACTTTTTCAGTTTGTGGCTCTTTCATTTGGTCTATCTAAAGCTTCCAGAATTTTTACCAAGTTTCTGGTCACTCTCTTGTCTGTAATAAATACTCATGTAGTTCAGTGTTATAAATTCTGCCTTTTGCACCGTTTCATATGAGACCTCTTCAACTTTGCATGCTTTAAATATTGTGCAAAAAGTTTCGCTCAACTATCTTGTAGAATCCTATGAGATTCTTCAGTAAGGCAATCTCTGTCCCGTTAGATATTTTTCCAAACTATTTTACTGGGGGCATCCTTTATTCTACCATCTTAGAAAATAATGTCTGCAGATGCCATTCTCTTGGATTAGGGTTCAGTCTAGGGGTCCAGGAAAGAACAGGGAGTTTGGTTTCCTTAGGAAGCGAGGTTACCAATAATTATCTTTAATGTGCAATATTTTGGTCCCTTTAGAGCTTTCCTCCTCTGAAAGGAGAAATTTATCCCAGTTTTCATTTAGACAATGTTACAGATGTAGCTTATATCCACTAATAATGGGGGGACTTACAGTTCCTTAGCAATGAATGACGTCTGAAGGTTTTTTGGTTGGTTACAGAAACAATTTCTATAGTTCCAACCCAGGAAGGAAATGTTTCAGACAACATCAATCTGAAGATTATATCCCATCTCCTTATCCTAATCTAAATGATTAAAGTATTTAGCTTAATTTAGATGTTGTAAGAGCATTAGTATTATACTTTTAAATTACAAAGGTTTTTAGACAATCTTTAAACCTAAACTAATACCCCTATAAAAATAAAAAATCCCCCCAAAATAAAAACACCCCCTAATTTAATACTAAACTACCAATAGCCCTTAAAAGGGCCTTTTGTAGGGCATTGCCCTAAGTTAAACAGCTTTTACTTAAACATTTTTTACTAGTTACCCCTAACAGTAAACCCCCACCCAACCAACCCCCCCAAAATAAAAAAACCTAACACTCAAAAAACCTAAGCTATCCATTGCCCCTAAAAGGTTATTTCTCTTGTTAAGTGTAGTCAGTCCACGGGTCATCCATTACTTATGGAATATATCTCTTCCTAATAGGAAGCTGCAAGAGGATCACCCAAGCAGAGCTGCTATATAGCTCCTCCCCTCACATGTCATATTCAGTCATTCTCTTGCAGCCTAACTAAAGATAGGTCGCTGTGAGAGGTCTGTGGTGTTTTTTAACTTAGTTTATTTCTTCAATCAAAAGTTTGTTATTTTAAATGGCACCGGAGTGTGCTGTTTGTTCTCAGGCAGCATTAGAAGAAGAATCTGCCTGCGTTTTCTATGATCTTAGCAGACGTAACTAAGATCCACTGGCTGTTCTCATCTGAGGAGTGAGGTAACTTCAGAAAAGGGGAATAGCATGCAGGGCCCCCCTGCAAATGAGGTATGTGCAGTAAATTATTTTTCTGAGGAATGGAATTGACTGAGAAAATACTGCTGATACCAATGTAACGTAAGTTCAGCCTTAAATGCAGTGATAGCGACTGGTATTAGGCTGATAAGTGTGTGTACACTGAATGTATTTTTCTAAGGAATGGAATTGACTCTGAAAATACTGTTAATACTGAAATAATGTATGAGCCTTAACTGCAGTAAAAGCGACTGGTAGCAGGCTTATTAATAACACTTCATAACTTTTCAAATGTATGTTTAAAACGTTTACTGGCATGTTAATCGTTTTTTGTGAGGTACTTGGTGATAAAACTTATTGGGGCATGATTTTTACCACATGGCCATCTTTGTTTTCTGCATAGAAACAGTTATCTGAGCTTCCCCACTGTTGTAATATGAGTGGGAGGGGCCTATTTTAGCGCTTTTTTGCGCAGTAAAAATTCAGTCACAATCTGTCTACTTCATCCTCCATGATCCAGATCGTCTCTAGAGAGCTCAGGGGTCTTCAAAATTCATTTTGAGGGAGGTAATCAGTCACAGCAGACCTGTGACAGTGTGTTTTGACTGTGATAAAAACGTTAATTATTAAATTGTTATCCGTTTTTGGGTATTAAGGGGTTAATCATCCATTTGCTGGTGGGTGCAATCCTTTGCTAACTTAATACATTTACTGTGAAAAATTGGTTGCTATAACTATTTTGGTTCATTGTTATTTCAACTGTGACAGCTTTTTGTGCTTCTTAAAGGCACAGTAGCGTTTTTTATATTGCTTGTAAATTTATTTAGAAAAGTATTTCCAAGCTTGCTAGTCTCATTGCTAGTCTGTTTAAACATGTCTGACACAGATGAATCTCTTTGTTCACTATGTTTAAAGGCCAATGTGGAGCCCAATAGAAATTTGTGTACTAATTGCATTGATGTTACTTTAAATAAAAGTCAATCTTTACATGTAAAGAAATTATCACTAGACAACGAGGGGGAAGTTATGCCGACTAACTCTCCTCACGTGTCAGTACCTTAGCCTCCCGCTCAGGCGCCAAGTACATCAGGGAGGCCCTTACAAATCACTTTGCAAGACATGGCTACTGTTATGACAGAAGTATTATCTAAATTGCCAGAATTAAGAGGCAAGTGCGATAGCTCTGGGTTAAGGACAGAGCGCGCGGATGAGGTGAGAGCCATGTCAGATACTACGTCACAGTTTGCAGAACATGAAGACGGAGAGCTTCATTCTGTGGGTGACGGATCTGATCCAGGGAGACTGGATTCAGAGATTTCTAATTTTAAATTTAAGCTTGAGAACCTCCGCATATTGCTAGGGGAGGTATTAGCGGCTCTGAATGATTGTAACACGGTTGCAATTCCAAAAAAATTATGTAGGTTGGATAGATACTATGCGGTACCGGTGTGTACTGACGTGTTTCCTATACCTAAAAGGCTTACATAGATTATTAGCAAGGAGTGGGATAGACCTGGTGTGCCTTTTTCCCCTCCTCCCATATTTAGGAAAATGTTTCCTATAGACGCCACCACACGAGACTTATGGCAGACGGTCCCTAAGGTGGAGGGAGCAGTTTCTACTTTAGATAAGCGTACCACTATCCCGGTGGAGGATAGTTGTGCCTTTACAGATCCAATGGATAAGAAATTAGAGGGTTACCTTAAGAAAATGTTTGTTCAACAAGGTTTTATCTTACAGCCCCTTGCATGCATTGCGCCTGTCACTGCTGCGGCGGCATTCTGGTTTGAGTCTCTGGAAGAGGCCATTCGCACAGCTCCATTGGATGAAATTATGAACAAGCTTAAAGCACTTAAGCTAGCTAACGCATTTGTTTCTGATGCCGTCGTACATTTAACCAAACTTACGGCTAAGAACTCCGGATTCGCCATCCAAGCGCGCAGAGCGCTATGGCTTAAATCCTGGTCAGCTGACGTGACTTCTAAATCTAAATTGCTTAATATTCCTTTCAATGGGCAGACCTTATTCGGGCCCGGCTTGAAAGAAATTATAGCTGACATTACGGGAGGTAAGGGCCATGCTCTACCTCAGGACAGGGCCAAATCAAAGGCCAAACAGTCTAATTTTCGTGCCTTTCGTAACTTCAAGGCAGGAGCAGCATCAACTTCCTCCGCTCCAAAACAGGAAGGAGCTGTTGCTCGTTACAGGCAGGGCTGGAAAGATAACCAGTCCTGGAACAAGGGCAAGCAGGCCAAGAAACCTGCTGCTGCCCCTAAGACAGCATGAAGAGAGGGCCCCCTCTCCGGAAACGGATCTAGTGGGGGGCAGACTTTCTCTCTTCGCCCAGGCTTGGGCAAGAGATGTCCAGGATCCCTGGGCGTTGGAGATCATATCTCAGGGATATCTCCTGGACTTCAAAACTTCTCGTCCACGAGGGAGATTTCATCTTTCAAGGTTATCAGCAAACCAAATAAAGAAAGAGGCGTTTCTACGCTGTGTACAAGACCTCTTACTAATGGGGGTGATCCACCCAGTTCCGCGGACGGAACACGGGCAAGGATTCTATTCAAATCTATTTGTGGTTCCCAAGAAAGAGGGAACCTTCAGACCAATCTTGGACTTAAAAATCCTAAACAAATTCCTAAGAGTTCCATCATTCAAAATGGAAACTATTCGAACCATCCTTCCCATGATCCAAGAGGGTCAGTACATGACCACAGTGGACTTAAAGGATGCCTACCTTCACATACCGATTCACAAGGAACATTATCGGTACCTAAGATTTGCTTTCCTAGACAGGCATTACCAGTTTGTAGCTCTTCCCTTCGGATTAGCTACGGCTCGAAGAATCTTTACAAAAGTTCTGGGCTCACTTCTGGCGGTTTTCAAACTGCCAAGTCTCATACAGAGATAGTTCTGGCATTTCTGAGGTTGCATGGGTGGAAGGTGAACGTGGAAAAGAGTTCTCTATTACCACTTACAAGAGTTCCCTTTCTAGGGACTCTTATAGATTCTGTAGAGATGAAAATTTACCTGACAGAGGCCAGGTTATCAAAACTTCTAAATGCTTGCCGTGTCCTTCATTCCATTCCACACCCGTCAGTAGCTCAGAGCATGGAAGTAATCGGCTTAATGGTAGCGGCAATGGACATAGTACCATTTGCGCGCCTGCATCTCAGACCGCTGCAATTGTGCATGCTAAGTCAGTGGAACGGGGATTACTCAGATTTGTCCCCCCTACTAAATCTGGATCAAGAGACCAGAGATTCTCTTCTATGGTGGCTTTCTCGGCCACATCTGTCCAAGGGGATGACCTTTCGCAGGCCAGATTGGACGATTATAACAACAGACGCCAGCCTTCTAGGCTGGGGCGCAGTCTGGAACTCCCTGAAGGCTCAGGGATTATGGACTCAGGAGGAGAAACTCCTCCCAATAAATATTCTGGAATTAAGAGCAATATTCAATGCTCTCCTAGCTTGGCCTCAGTTAGCAACTCTGAGGTTCATCAGATTTCAGTCGGACAACATCACGACTGTGACTTACATCAACCATCAAGGGGGAACCAGAAGTTCCCTAGCGATGTTGGAAGTCTCAAAGATAATTCGCTGGGCAGAGTCTCACTCTTGCCACCTGTCAGAGATTTACATCCCAGGCGTGGAGAACTGGGAGGCGGATTTTCTAAGTCGCCAGACTTTTCATCCGGGGGAGTGGGAACTTCATCCGGAGGTCTTTGCTCAACTGATTCATCGTTGGGGCAAATCAGATCTGGATCTCATGGTGTCTCGCCAGAACGCCAAGCTTCCTTGTTACGGATCCAGGTCCAGGGACCCGGGAGCAGTGCTGATAGATGCTCTGACAGCCCCTTGGGTCTTCAACATGGCTTATGTGTTTCCACCATTTCAGATGCTTCCTCGTTTGATTGCCAAGATCAAACAGGAGAGAGCTTCGGTGATTCTGATAGCGCCTGCATGGCCACGCAGGACCTGGTATGCAGACCTAGTGGACATGTCGTCCTGTCCACCGTGGTCTCTGCCTCTGAGACAGGACCTTCTAATTCAGGGTCCTTTCAACCATCCAAATCTAATTTCTCTGAGGCTGACTGCATGGAGATTGAACGCTTGATTCTATCAAAGCGTGGCTTCTCGGAGTCGGTTATTGATACCTTAATACAGGCTAGGAAGCCTGTTACCAAAAAGATTTACCATAAGATATGGCGTAAATATTTATATTGGTGCGAATCCAAGTGTTACTCATGGAGTAAGGTTAGGATTCCTAGGATATTGTCCTTTCTACAAGAGGGTTTAGAAAAGGGCTTATCTGCTAGTTCGTTAAAGGGACAGATTTCTGCTCTGTCTATTCTTCTACACAAACGTCTAGCTGAAGTTCCAGACGTTCAGGCTTTTTGTCAGGCTTTAGCTAGGATTAAGCCTGTGTTTAAGACTGTTGCTCCGCCGTGGAGCTTAAACTTAGTTCTTAACGTTCTTCAAGGCGTTCCATTTGAACCCCTTCATTCCATTGATATCAAGCTGTTATCCTGGAAGGTTCTGTTTTTGATGGCTATTTCCTCGGCTCGAAGAGTCTCTGAGTTATCTGCCTTACATTGTGATTCTCCTTATCTGATTTTTCATTCAGACAAGGTAGTTCTGCGTACTAAACCTGGGTTCTTACCTAAGGTAGTTACTAACAGGAATATCAATCAAGAGATTGTTGTTCCATCACTGTGTCCTAACCCTTCTTCAAAGAAGGAACGACTTTTGCATAATCTGGACGTAGTCCGTGCCCTGAAGTTCTATTTGCAGGCAACTAAAGATTTTCGTCAAACTTCTTCCCTGTTTGTCGTTTACTCTGGACAGAGAAGAGGTCAAAAGGCTTCGGCTACCTCTCTTTCTTTTTGGCTTTGTAGCATAATACGTTTAGCCTATGAGACTGCTGGACAGCAGCCTCCTGAAAGGATTACAGCTCATTCTACTAGAGCTGTGGCTTCCACCTGGGCCTTAAAAAATGAGGCCTCTGTTGAACAGATTTGCAAGGCTGCAACTTGGTCTTCACTTCACACTTTTTCAAAATTTTACAAATTTGACACTTTTGCTTCTTCGGAGGCTATTTTTGGGAGAAAGGTACTTCAGGCAGTGGTTCCTTCTGTTTAATGTTCCTGCCTTGTCCCTCCCTTCATCCGTGTACTTTAGCTTTGGTATTGGTATTCCATAAGTAATGGATGACCCGTGGACTGACTACACTTAACAAGAGAAAACATAATTTATGCTTACCTGATAAATTTATTTCTCTTGTAGTGTAGTCAGTCCACGGCCCGCCTTGTCTTTAAGGCAGATCTAAATTTTAATTAAACTCCAGTCACCACTGCACCCTATGGTTTCTCCTTTCTCGTCTGGTTTTGGTCGAATGACTGAATATGACATGTGAGGGGAGGAGCTATATAGCAGCTCTGCTTGGGTGATCCTCTTGCAGCTTCCTGTTAGGAAGAGATATATTCCATAAGTAATGGATGACCCGTGGACTGACTACACTACAAGAGAAATAAATTTATCAGGTAAGCATAAATTATGTTTTGTATGGGCATTGCCCTTGAAAGGGCATTCAGCTCTTTTACTGCCCTTATAAGGGCAATAAGCTCTTTTACAGTCCATTAAATTCCTAATCTTAAAAATAACAAAAAATACTAAAACTAAGCCCCAAATAGGTACTCAACGTTCCTGAAGTCCGGCGGTGAAGGTGTTCCAGGCGGCTCCATCATCTTCTATCTTAATCGGCGGTCCTCAGCGGCATGGAGGCTCCTCTTCATCCGATCTCCAGCATACACTGAAAATTGAATGCAAGGTACCGCATTCAATTTGGGGTAACTTGCATTCCTTTTGGCTGAAATTTTGAAATCAGCCAATAGGATTAGAGCTACTGAAATCCTATTGGCTGTTCAAATCAGCCAATAAGATTTCAGTAGCTCTTATACTATTGGCTGATTTCAAAATTTCAGCCAATAGGAATGCAAGGTACCCCAATAAATATGGGGTGCCTTTGCATTCAATCTAAAGTGTGCGACAGACAATCGCATGATGAGCCTCCACGCCACTGAGGACCACCGCCGATGATGACAGCTGCTGAGGATCATTGAGGAAGCCAGCTCCGCACCTCCGCTCTGCGCCGCTTTTGCTTCGGATGAAGATAGAAGATGATGGAGCTGCCTGGAAGAAGACCTCCACCTGACTTCAGGAACAGTGAGTACCTATTTAGGGCTTAGTTTTAGGATTTTTTTTGGGGGGGGGTATTTCTCTTGTAAGATGTATCGAGTCCACGGATTCATCCATACTTGTGGGATATTCTCCTTCCCTACAGGAAGTGGCAAAGAGAGCACCCACAGCAGAGCTGTCTATATAGCTCCTCCCTTAGCTCCACCCCCCACTCATTCTCTTTGCCTACTCTAAGTACTAGGAAGGGTAAAGTGAGTGTGGTGACAAAAATGTTAGTTTTTATTTTCTCAAGCAAAAGTTTGTTATTTTAAATGGTACCGGTGTGTACTATTTACTCTCTGGCAGAAAAGGGATGAAGATTTCTGCAAGGAGGATGATGATCTTAGCACTTTGTAACTAAGATCCACTGCTGTTCTCACAAGGGCTGAAGAGTACAGGAAAACTTCAGTTGGGGGAACGGTTTGCAGGCTAAACTGCATTGAGGTATGTTCAGTCTATTTTTTTCTAGACAGACTATGTTAATTCTAGAAAAGGCTGGCAATATCCCCATGAGGGAAGGGTAAGCTGATTTCAGACACTTAGTAGGAATCCCAGCTTGCATAAAGGGCTCATTAGTTACTGGTGACACTGATAGGAAAAAAACGTTTTTGTTTTTTATAAAAAATGCAAACATAACGTTTTTTGAGGGACTTTAAGGGGTCATTGTGGCTTGTTTAAGGGTTATTAACCCACATGGCTAGTTTAGGAAACACTCTGTTGTGTTTCTTTTAGGCCCCATAACATCGAGTGAGGTGGGAGGGGCCTATTTTCGCGCCTCAGTTGCGCAGTTTCTTTTCCTCAGAGAATCCAGCTGCTTCTCCAGAGGTTCCTACTGTGTTTGAGGGCTGTAAAGAAGTTTTTCCCCCCACAAATCATCCGATCTCCAGCATACACTGAAAATTGAATGCAAGGTACCGCATTCAATTTGGGGTAACTTGCATTCCTTTTGGCTGAAATTTTGAAATCAGCCAATAGGATTAGAGCTACTGAAATCCTATTGGCTGTTCAAATCAGCCAATAAGATTTCAGTAGCTCTTATACTATTGGCTGATTTCAAAATTTCAGCCAATAGGAATGCAAGGTACCCCAATAAATATGGGGTGCCTTTGCATTCAATCTAAAGTGTGCGACAGACAATCGCATGATGAGCCTCCACGCCACTGAGGACCACCGCCGATGATGACAGCTGCTGAGGATCATTGAGGAAGCCAGCTCCGCACCTCCGCTCTGCGCCGCTTTTGCTTCGGATGAAGATAGAAGATGATGGAGCTGCCTGGAAGAAGACCTCCACCTGACTTCAGGAACAGTGAGTACCTATTTAGGGCTTAGTTTTAGGATTTTTTTTGGGGGGGGGTATTTCTCTTGTAAGATGTATCGAGTCCACGGATTCATCCATACTTGTGGGATATTCTCCTTCCCTACAGGAAGTGGCAAAGAGAGCACCCACAGCAGAGCTGTCTATATAGCTCCTCCCTTAGCTCCACCCCCCACTCATTCTCTTTGCCTACTCTAAGTACTAGGAAGGGTAAAGTGAGTGTGGTGACAAAAATGTTAGTTTTTATTTTCTCAAGCAAAAGTTTGTTATTTTAAATGGTACCGGTGTGTACTATTTACTCTCTGGCAGAAAAGGGATGAAGATTTCTGCAAGGAGGATGATGATCTTAGCACTTTGTAACTAAGATCCACTGCTGTTCTCACAAGGGCTGAAGAGTACAGGAAAACTTCAGTTGGGGGAACGGTTTGCAGGCTAAACTGCATTGAGGTATGTTCAGTCTATTTTTTTCTAGACAGACTATGTTAATTCTAGAAAAGGCTGGCAATATCCCCATGAGGGAAGGGTAAGCTGATTTCAGACACTTAGTAGGAATCCCAGCTTGCATAAAGGGCTCATTAGTTACTGGTGACACTGATAGGAAAAAAACGTTTTTGTTTTTTATAAAAAATGCAAACATAACGTTTTTTGAGGGACTTTAAGGGGTCATTGTGGCTTGTTTAAGGGTTATTAACCCACATGGCTAGTTTAGGAAACACTCTGTTGTGTTTCTTTTAGGCCCCATAACATCGAGTGAGGTGGGAGGGGCCTATTTTCGCGCCTCAGTTGCGCAGTTTCTTTTCCTCAGAGAATCCAGCTGCTTCTCCAGAGGTTCCTACTGTGTTTGAGGGCTGTAAAGAAGTTTTTCCCCCCACAAATCGTTCCTAAAGGGCAGGTAGGTGCCACAGCAGAGCTGTGGCAAGATGCTGTACGTTTTTTACCGGTTTTTGACGTTTTGTCAATCCGGTTTTTACATTAAGGGGTTAATTGTTTATTTGCATAGCTGTGCAAAGTTACTAAGGCTTTATGATGCTACTGTAAAAAAATTGTTGAGTTTACTGCTTTTTTACACTGTTTTGCAGAGTTTGTGCAGCTTTTTATCTCTTAAAGGCACAGTACCATTTTTTTTTTCTAATTGTTATTTGCTTTGATTAATGTGTTTTCCAAGTTTGCTTGTTACATTACTAGCCTGTTTAACATGTCTGACACCAAGGAAAATCCTTGTTCAATGTGTTTAGAAGCCATTGTGGAACCCCCTCTTAGAATGTGTCCCACTTGCACTGATATGTCTATAAATTATAAAGAGCATATTTTAGCACTTAAAAATATTCGCACAAGTGACGCCAAGTACCTCTAGTGCGTCAAATTCATTTACTTTACAAGACATGGCCACAGTTATGAATACAACCCTCACAGAGGTTTTATCTAAACTGCCTGGTTTACAAGGAAAGCGTGACAGCTCTGGGTTAAGAACAAATGCTGAGCCGTCTGACGCCAAGCTTCCTTGTTACGGATCCAGGTCCAGGGACCCGGGAGCAGTGCTGATAGATGCTCTGACAGCCCCTTGGGTCTTCAACATGGCTTATGTGTTTCCACCATTTCAGATGCTTCCTCGTTTGATTGCCAAGATCAAACAGGAGAGAGCTTCGGTGATTCTGATAGCGCCTGCATGGCCACGCAGGACCTGGTATGCAGACCTAGTGGACATGTCGTCCTGTCCACCGTGGTCTCTGCCTCTGAGACAGGACCTTCTAATTCAGGGTCCTTTCAACCATCCAAATCTAATTTCTCTGAGGCTGACTGCATGGAGATTGAACGCTTGATTCTATCAAAGCGTGGCTTCTCGGAGTCGGTTATTGATACCTTAATACAGGCTAGGAAGCCTGTTACCAAAAAGATTTACCATAAGATATGGCGTAAATATTTATATTGGTGCGAATCCAAGTGTTACTCATGGAGTAAGGTTAGGATTCCTAGGATATTGTCCTTTCTACAAGAGGGTTTAGAAAAGGGCTTATCTGCTAGTTCGTTAAAGGGACAGATTTCTGCTCTGTCTATTCTTCTACACAAACGTCTAGCTGAAGTTCCAGACGTTCAGGCTTTTTGTCAGGCTTTAGCTAGGATTAAGCCTGTGTTTAAGACTGTTGCTCCGCCGTGGAGCTTAAACTTAGTTCTTAACGTTCTTCAAGGCGTTCCATTTGAACCCCTTCATTCCATTGATATCAAGCTGTTATCCTGGAAGGTTCTGTTTTTGATGGCTATTTCCTCGGCTCGAAGAGTCTCTGAGTTATCTGCCTTACATTGTGATTCTCCTTATCTGATTTTTCATTCAGACAAGGTAGTTCTGCGTACTAAACCTGGGTTCTTACCTAAGGTAGTTACTAACAGGAATATCAATCAAGAGATTGTTGTTCCATCACTGTGTCCTAACCCTTCTTCAAAGAAGGAACGACTTTTGCATAATCTGGACGTAGTCCGTGCCCTGAAGTTCTATTTGCAGGCAACTAAAGATTTTCGTCAAACTTCTTCCCTGTTTGTCGTTTACTCTGGACAGAGAAGAGGTCAAAAGGCTTCGGCTACCTCTCTTTCTTTTTGGCTTTGTAGCATAATACGTTTAGCCTATGAGACTGCTGGACAGCAGCCTCCTGAAAGGATTACAGCTCATTCTACTAGAGCTGTGGCTTCCACCTGGGCCTTAAAAAATGAGGCCTCTGTTGAACAGATTTGCAAGGCTGCAACTTGGTCTTCACTTCACACTTTTTCAAAATTTTACAAATTTGACACTTTTGCTTCTTCGGAGGCTATTTTTGGGAGAAAGGTACTTCAGGCAGTGGTTCCTTCTGTTTAATGTTCCTGCCTTGTCCCTCCCTTCATCCGTGTACTTTAGCTTTGGTATTGGTATTCCATAAGTAATGGATGACCCGTGGACTGACTACACTTAACAAGAGAAAACATAATTTATGCTTACCTGATAAATTTATTTCTCTTGTAGTGTAGTCAGTCCACGGCCCGCCTTGTCTTTAAGGCAGATCTAAATTTTAATTAAACTCCAGTCACCACTGCACCCTATGGTTTCTCCTTTCTCGTCTGGTTTTGGTCGAATGACTGAATATGACATGTGAGGGGAGGAGCTATATAGCAGCTCTGCTTGGGTGATCCTCTTGCAGCTTCCTGTTAGGAAGAGATATATTCCATAAGTAATGGATGACCCGTGGACTGACTACACTACAAGAGAAATAAATTTATCAGGTAAGCATAAATTATGTTTTGTATGGGCATTGCCCTTGAAAGGGCATTCAGCTCTTTTACTGCCCTTATAAGGGCAATAAGCTCTTTTACAGTCCATTAAATTCCTAATCTTAAAAATAACAAAAAATACTAAAACTAAGCCCCAAATAGGTACTCAACGTTCCTGAAGTCCGGCGGTGAAGGTGTTCCAGGCGGCTCCATCATCTTCTATCTTAATCGGCGGTCCTCAGCGGCATGGAGGCTCCTCTTCATCCGATCTCCAGCATACACTGAAAATTGAATGCAAGGTACCGCATTCAATTTGGGGTAACTTGCATTCCTTTTGGCTGAAATTTTGAAATCAGCCAATAGGATTAGAGCTACTGAAATCCTATTGGCTGTTCAAATCAGCTCAGATGACAAATGCAGCTCAGATGACAAATTTCATGAACAATCCCAAATTTTAATAGAACGATCTAAAGAAAAAGGGTACCCCTCAGAAATAATAAATAAGGGATACACCAAAGCATGTAGGATGGATAGATCCACTATACTAGACCCTCATAAGAAGAAGATACAGAAAAATAATCGAAAAAAATCCTCCAACGGTATAGAACAACCTTTGTTTGTAACCCAATTCAATTCTAATCATAAGATGATTAAGAAGACACTACAGAAACATTGGCCAATTTTATTGAGGGACCCCATATTAAAGAGAAATCTTAATAGTCAACCCAGTATAGTTTTTAGGAGAGCTCCAAATTTAAAACAATCTCTGGCCCCCAGTAAGGTGGTAATTTCAAAAAAAGCCATTAGGAACATGGGTAGTATTGGTACTAATAACAGGGGTACATATAAGTGTGGAAAATCCAGATGCCACATGTGTCACTCTATAACTCATGGGGCTAAAAGTATAAAAGCCCATACAACTGGGGAAACATTTCAAATTAAAGAACATCTCAACTGCAGCTCCAGATTTGTAATTTACGTGTTATCTTGTATTTGTGGGGTACAATACCTGGGGCGTACTACACGCAATATACGGACTAGATGGAGTGAACATCATAGAAATGTTATAAAGAAGTCAGATAAACACAGTGTATCTAGACACTATATTCAAGAACACAATGGGGAACCCTGTAGTTTTAGAATCACACCTTTGGAAACAATACCCTGTTCCAATAGATATAACAGATTCAATAAGCTACGTCAAAGAGAGACTTATTGGATCCATAAATTTGGTTCCCTGTTCCCTGAGGGATTAAATGAAGTGATAGACTCTGCAGCCTTTTGAGAGCAAAACACATCACACGGGTTTTGATTATAGACAGATCATTATTAATAGTCAAGTTAGGGGAGGATTGTCAGTACAGTTATATACACCATAATATTATTATTTTGATGTCTTTACAGACATTCAGTATGTTAGTTCCTGTAATTTAATTATTTTATAATATACGATATATTAGACCATATTCAATGTTTATATCGGCCTGTTACACTGAAGTTCAAGATCACATTATTGATCTATTCCACACATAAGCACACCAAATTATAAGCACATATAGAGAAATATAGAGGTGTTGTTCACATTAATAAACACATATCACTAAGATTATAATGTTATGCATTTTTAAAAAAATCCTAAATGATATGTATATATATGTATATATATGTATATATATATGTGTGTATATATATATATATATGTATATTGGTAATGTATTCACTTTAGAGTCACAATTTATATCTGCATTAGATGGTTGCATAATACAATTAGTACACAAACAAAGGGATACTTCTATTACTATCACACTTATGCACTAGTTATTACTAGTTTTTCACATTATATTTATACTAGTATAATCACTATATTTTCACATTATATTTTATCACACAATATTAATATATATTATTACAATTGTACCACAGATGATAGATGGATTGAGGGAAATTTTATATTCCATATAGATTTATAAATAATAATAATTGTACGCTTATATATATAGATTTTATACAAAATTCTTATTACACGTATTATTATATAAAATTTGTGTTACTTAGTATCCGGTGCACTATATATATCACTATCACATAAATTTGCCGGTCAGTGAAAAAAAATTTTACTGGCGAACTTTCTTCACTAAAAATACAGTGCATTTAATGTATCAAAATTATATAAATACAGTGGCCAGTGCAAATTGTACTAGCTGATTTATTGTCATAAAAATTATTTTAGGAGCCGGAACATTAAAATTGTTAGGTTTATATATTTTATTATATGTTCAGTTAAGCTTATATACAAACTATACCAAAAGTAATGGTTCAATCGTCGATTTGGTTGTACTTTGGAGGTGAAATATGTTTATATTGCTGAGATATATTAGGGTCGACAATCCGATTTCAGTGTTTTTAATGTGAACCATCATGTTTACTTTTACAATCTTATAGAGGAGAATATTTACATGCTGAACAAAATATAGACTGGCTATACGACAATAGGTGAAAGAGCAATTGCAACAAGTGTTTCTTTGAATTTGTTTTTAAATATGTTTTAGTATGTGATTTGTTAAATGTAGGGACATTATGGATACATTATTTTATTTGTATACCAAGTGAGAGTTGGTGGTTGTATGATAACAACTTTTGGGTATGAAAATGATATTCACTGATTGGATAGCCTACACACACCCCCTAGCAAAGGAAGGGGGAGGGTATAGTTTTGGTTTGGTAATGAGCGGCACTATATAGCCGGGCTAAAAATGTGTTTTTAATATGCCTGAGGAAACGGCTAAGTGAGCCGAGAAACGCGTAGCAAATTGTATTGTTACACATTGTCCACCCACTTGTATTGTAAGGATTTTGGTTTTACTAATGATTAAAGATTTGTTTTTTATCATCATTGTCTGCCATTCCTTAACAAGTGAGGTTCTCATTACCAAGCCGCTGCTAAGTGAAGTCTCAGTACACTGATTTACTGTGAGGCGCCAGTGGATCTGTCATTATCCACACCTGCGAGGAGAGAGCATACCGGAGAGAGCAAGCTGGTTTGCTCTGATAACCAGTCCGTTCCCACAAGCACACTGGTGTGCTCTGCAAAAGTGTGAGTACCCTGGAAATTGAATACTGCTGTGTGAAATATATTGGGTCTGTGGATACACACAATGGTCGATCTTGTTTGTGTTTAAATCCTACACAGATTGGCTTCGTTTTGGAAAAAGAAGGATCCTGATTCTGAATCAGGGAGAGTCCACTGCCGACAGTCAAGAAAAAATTTTGAACTTATGTGTCCAATTATAAGACTATACATTTTCTAGTGGACTTTTAAACTGGGACATTTTATTTAATGAGGTACCATTATCCATTACTATATACCATTGTTCATTTGTTTTTAAAAAATCTTTTTAAATTGGGTATACACAATTTTTAATCATATTAGCGCCCTCTGGTGTTACATGCACTTGTTATAGGAGTCCAATAAGATTTCAGTAGCTCTTATACTATTGGCTGATTTCAAAATTTCAGCCAATAGGAATGCAAGGTACCCCAATAAATATGGGGTGCCTTTGCATTCAATCTAAAGTGTGCGACAGACAATCGCATGATGAGCCTCCACGCCACTGAGGACCACCGCCGATGATGACAGCTGCTGAGGATCATTGAGGAAGCCAGCTCCGCACCTCCGCTCTGCGCCGCTTTTGCTTCGGATGAAGATAGAAGATGATGGAGCTGCCTGGAAGAAGACCTCCACCTGACTTCAGGAACAGTGAGTACCTATTTAGGGCTTAGTTTTAGGATTTTTTTTGGGGGGGGGTATTTCTCTTGTAAGATGTATCGAGTCCACGGATTCATCCATACTTGTGGGATATTCTCCTTCCCTACAGGAAGTGGCAAAGAGAGCACCCACAGCAGAGCTGTCTATATAGCTCCTCCCTTAGCTCCACCCCCCACTCATTCTCTTTGCCTACTCTAAGTACTAGGAAGGGTAAAGTGAGTGTGGTGACAAAAATGTTAGTTTTTATTTTCTCAAGCAAAAGTTTGTTATTTTAAATGGTACCGGTGTGTACTATTTACTCTCTGGCAGAAAAGGGATGAAGATTTCTGCAAGGAGGATGATGATCTTAGCACTTTGTAACTAAGATCCACTGCTGTTCTCACAAGGGCTGAAGAGTACAGGAAAACTTCAGTTGGGGGAACGGTTTGCAGGCTAAACTGCATTGAGGTATGTTCAGTCTATTTTTTAGACAGACTATGTTAATTCTAGAAAAGGCTGGCAATATCCCCATGAGGGAAGGGTAAGCTGATTTCAGACACTTAGTAGGAATCCCAGCTTGCATAAAGGGCTCATTAGTTACTGGTGACACTGATAGGAAAAAAACGTTTTTGTTTTTTATAAAAAATGCAAACATAACGTTTTTTGAGGGACTTTAAGGGGTCATTGTGGCTTGTTTAAGGGTTATTAACCCACATGGCTAGTTTAGGAAACACTCTGTTGTGTTTCTTTTAGGCCCCATAACATCGAGTGAGGTGGGAGGGGCCTATTTTCGCGCCTCAGTTGCGCAGTTTCTTTTCCTCAGAGAATCCAGCTGCTTCTCCAGAGGTTCCTACTGTGTTTGAGGGCTGTAAAGAAGTTTTTCCCCCCACAAATCGTTCCTAAAGGGCAGGTAGGTGCCACAGCAGAGCTGTGGCAAGATGCTGTACGTTTTTTACCGGTTTTTGACGTTTTGTCAATCCGGTTTTTACATTAAGGGGTTAATTGTTTATTTGCATAGCTGTGCAAAGTTACTAAGGCTTTATGATGCTACTGTAAAAAAATTGTTGAGTTTACTGCTTTTTTACACTGTTTTGCAGAGTTTGTGCAGCTTTTTATCTCTTAAAGGCACAGTACCATTTTTTTTTCTAATTGTTATTTGCTTTGATTAATGTGTTTTCCAAGTTTGCTTGTTACATTACTAGCCTGTTTAACATGTCTGACACCAAGGAAAATCCTTGTTCAATGTGTTTAGAAGCCATTGTGGAACCCCCTCTTAGAATGTGTCCCACTTGCACTGATATGTCTATAAATTATAAAGAGCATATTTTAGCACTTAAAAATATTCGCACAAGTGACGCCAAGTACCTCTAGTGCGTCAAATTCATTTACTTTACAAGACATGGCCACAGTTATGAATACAACCCTCACAGAGGTTTTATCTAAACTGCCTGGTTTACAAGGAAAGCGTGACAGCTCTGGGTTAAGAACAAATGCTGAGCCGTCTGACGCTTTAGTAGCCGTATCCGATATACCCTCACAATGTTCTGAAGTGGGGGTAAGGGATTTGTTATCTGAGGGAGAAATTTCTGATTCAGTAAAGACACTCCATTAGACAGATTCTGATATGACGGCCTTTAAATTTAAGCTTGAACACCTCCGCTTATTGCTCAGGGAGGTATTAGCGACTCTAGATGATTGTGACCCCATAGTGGTCCCAGAGAAATTGTGTAAAATGGACAAATACTTAGAAGTTCCTGTTTACACTGATGTTTTTCCAGTCCCTAAGAGGATTGTGAATATTGGTACTAAGGAGTGGGATAGACCAGGTATTCCGTTCTCTCCCCCTCCTGTTTTTAAGAAAATGTTTCCCATATCTGACACCATGCGGGACTCGTGGCAGACGGTCCCTAAGGTGGACGGAGCTATTTCTACTCTTGCTAAGCGTACAACTATACCTATAGAAGACAGTTGTGCTTTCAAAGATCCTATGGATAAAAAATTAGAGGGTCTCCTGAAGAAAATTTTTGTTCATCAAGGTTTTCTTCTCCAACCTATTGCGTGCATTGTTCCTGTAACTACTGCAGCTGCTTTCTGGTACGAGGCTCTAGAAGAGGCTCTTCAGATGGAGACTCCATTAGAGGATATTATGGATATAATTAAGGCCCTTAAGTTGGCTAATTCTTTCATTACAGATGCCGCTTTCAAACTGGCTAAATTAGCGGCAAAGAATTCAGGTTTTGCCATTTTAGCACGCAGGCGTTATGGCTTAAGTCCTGGTCTGCTGATGTGTCATCAAAATCTAAACTTTTGAACATGCCTTTCAAAGGAAAGACCCTATTCAGGCCTGAACTGAAAGAGATTATTTCAGACATCACTGGAGGGAAAGGCCATGCCCTCCCTCAGGATAAAACAAATAAAATGAGGACCAAACAAAATAATTTTCGTTCCTTTCGGAACTTCAAGGGTGGTCCCGCTTCAGCTTCCTCTGCTGCAAAACAAGAGGGGAATTTTGCCCAATCCAAGTCAGTCTGGAGACCTAACCAGGCTTGGAACAAGGGTAATCACAAATTTCAAAAAACTCCAGCCACCATGATAGTTAAAAGACCTTTATTTTCTTATCCTGGGTCCCAACATAAAACGTTTCAAGCCAATATGGCTCTTAGTACATGACTAAGAGCCATATTGGCTTGAAACGTTGTATGTTGGGACCCAGGATAAGAAAATAAAGGTCTTTTAACTATCATGGTGGCTGGAGTTTTTTGAAATTTGTGATTGTGCTGAGGACTTGGCAAGTCTGTTGCTCCATGCCCCACAAGAGAAGATCTAGGTGTGCTGTTTTCCACTTTTTTGAATTTGGAACAAGGGTAAACAGGCCAAGAAGCCTGCAGCTGCCTCTAAGACAGCATGAAGGGGTAGCCCCCGATCCGGGACCGGATCTAGTAGGGGGCAGACTCTCTCTCTGCTCAGGCTTGGGCAAGAGATGTTCACGATTCCTGGGCTTTAGAAATTGTGTACCAGGGATATCTTCTGGACTTCAAAGACTCCCCCCCAAGGGGGAGATTTCACGTTTCTCAATTGTCTGCAAACCAGACAAAGAGAGAGGCGTTCTTACGCTGTGTAGAAGACCTACATACCATGGGAGTGATCCGCCCAGTTCCAAAAGAGGAACTAGGGCTAGGGTTTTACTCAAACCTGTTTGTGGTTCCCAAAAAAGAGGGAACTTTCAGACCAATCTTGGATCTCAAAATTCTAAACAAATTCCTCAGAGTACCATCATTCAAGATGGAGACTATTCGGACTATTCTACCGTTGATCCAGGAGGGTCAATATATGACTACCGTGGACTTAAAGGATGCGTATCTACACATCCCTTGTCAGGTCTCCTGTCAGTCATTTCATAGCCCTTCCCACTTTGTCTTTAAGAGTATCCTGTTTCCTGTAAACAGGTGCTTAGTATTGAAACTGCTTCCTAGCAGGTGTATGTGCAGTTGTTTCTTAGGATACAAACCTAACATAATCTCCTTTCTCTAAGCCACTTGGACATCTGAACTAAGGATTAAAACTCCTCTCTACTACTGCAGCATTTATTGCCCCTGCAGTTTCTGAAGCTACATTGGACCGCAACATATTTCACAGCACACCTTCCTATTACAAAATCTTGTGCTCCCTTCTTGCCACAACTCCACTGGCACTTAGTGGTTGTTTCCTGAGTACAAGTCAACTAACCAGAAGAAAACCAAAGCAATTACAAAGAGGAAAACTGGATTGTAAAACCGGAACTTAGCCACACCCCCTTTTGTGACATCACTCTCTGTTCATTCAGCTTCAGTGCAGCCTACTCTGATTCAGTGTGTCAGCAGCCTGTCAGCAAGTCTGAATAGGATTGTTTCCATCTCTACACTATCTGATACAAGGTAACACCTTGCCTGAACTAACTGAGACTTTTTTACTATAACACCAGAGCCTTTGTGTTGTTACATTGTGCCCAGTTTAACTTTAACCTTTAATAACTTTTCACTGATAGTTAATCTGTATTCATCCACATTGAATACAGAAACTCAGGTGGAACAAACTCATTTTATGCAACACTGCAATTGAGATCCAAAACTATATTCATAATTGTAACAGAGTAAACACAGAATATCACATCCCTATTCACAGAGATCATCATCAATTCCTCAGATTCGCCTTTCTGGACAGGCATTACCAGTTCGTGGCCCTTCCCTTCGGGTTGGCCACGGCTCCCAGAATTTTCACAAAGGTGCTAGGGTCCCTTTTGGCGGTGCTAAGGCCGCGGGGCATAGCAGTGGCGCCTTATCTAGAAGACATCTTAATTCAGGCGTCGACTTTCCAACTAGCCAAGTCTCACACGGACATCGTGTTGGCTTTTCTGAGATCTCACGGGTGGAAGGTGAACATAAAAAAGAGTTCTATCTTCCCTCAAACACTCAGCTTGCTGCGGCCAAATTCATCAGATTTCAGTCGGACAACATCACGACTGTAGCTTATATCAATCATCAAGGAGGAACACGGAGTTCTCTAGCGATGATGAAGGTAACCAAAATAATCCGATGGGCAGAGGATCACTCTTGCCATCTCTCAGCAATCCATATCCCAGGAGTAGAGAACTGGGAGGCGGATTTCCTAAGTCGTCAGACTTTTCATCCAGGGGAGTGGGAGCTCCATCCAGAGGTATTTGCCCAGCTGACTCAGCTATGGGGCACACCAGAATTGGATCTGATGGCGTCCCGTCAGAATGCCAAACTTCCTCGTTACGGGTCCAGGTCCCGGGATCCCAAGGCGGTACTTATAGATGCTTTAGCAGTGCCCTGGTCCTTCAATCTGGCCTATGTATTTCCACCGTTTCCTCTCCTCCCACGTCTGGTTGCCATTGTCAAGCAGGAGAGAGCTTCAGTGATTCTGATAGCACCTGCGTGGCCACGCAGGACTTGGTATGCAGACCTAGTGGACATGTCATCTGTTCCACCGTGTGTAGTGGACATTCTAATCCAAGGTCCATTCACACATCCAAATCTAATTTCTCTGTGTCTGACTGCTTGGAGATTGAACGCCTGATTCTATCAAAGCGTGGTTTCTCTGAGTCGGTCATTGATACCCTGATTCAAGCTAGAAAGCCTGTCACCAGGAAAATCTATCATAAGATTTGGCACAAATATCTTTATTGGTGTGAATCCAAGGGTTACTCATGGAGTAAGATTAGGATTCCTAGAATATTGTCTTTTCTCCAAGAAGGATTGGAGAAGGGATTATCAGCTAGTTCCTTAAAAGGATAAATATATGCTTTGTCTATTCTTTTACACAATCGTCTGGCAGATGTCCCAGACGTTAGAGCGTTTAGTTAGGCCTTAGTCAGGATCAAGCCTGTATTTAAACCTGTTGCTCCACCATGGAGCCTAAACTTAGTTCTTAAAGTTCTTCAAGGGGTTCCGTTTGAACCTATGCATTCCATAGATATTAAGCTTCTATCTTGGAAAGTTTTATTTTTAGTAGCTATCTCTTCGGCTCGAAGAGTTTCTGAGTTATCTGCTTTACAGTGTGACTCACCTTACCTTGTTTTCCATGCAGATAAGGTGGTTTTGCGTACCAAACCTGGGTTTCTTCCTAAGGTTGTTTCTAATAGGAATATCAATCAGGAGATTGTTGTTCCTTCACTGTGTCCTAATCCTTCATCAAAGAAGGAGCGTCTGTTGCACAATCTTGATGTGGTCCGTGCTTTAAAGTTCTACTTACAAGCAACTAAAGATTTCCGTCAAACATCTTCATTGTTTGTTGTTTATTCTGGTAAACGGAGAGGTCAAAAAGCTACGGCTACCTCTCTTTCCTTTTGGCTGAAAAGCATCATCCGTTTGGCTTATGAGACTGCTGGCCAGCAGCATCCTGAAAGAATTACTGCTCATTCTACTAGAGCAATGGCTTCCACATGGGCTTTTAAAAATGAGGCTTCTGTTGAACAGATTTGTAAGGCGGCGACTTGGTCTTTGCTTCATACTTTTTCCAAATTTTACAAATTCGATACTTTTGCTTCTTCGGAGGCTATTTTTGGGAGAAAGGTTCTACAAGCAGTGGTGCTTTCCGTTTAAGGTACCTGTCTTGTCCCTCCCTTCATCCGTGTACTTAAGCTTTGGTATTGGTATCCCACAAGTATGGATGAATCCGTGGACTCGATACATCTTACAAGAGAAAACATAATTTATCCTTACCTGATAAATTTATTTCTCTTGTGATGTATGGAGTCCATGGCCCGCCCTGTTTATTTAAGACAGGCAGTATATTTTTATTTTAAAAAACTTCAGTCACCACTGCACCCTATAGTTTCTCCTTCTTCTTCCTAACCTTCAGTCGAATGACTGAGGGGTGGAGCTAAGGGAGGAGCTATATAGACAGCTCTGCTGTAGGTGCTCTCTTTGCCACTTACTGTAGGGAAGGAGAATATCCCACAAGTATGGATGAATCCGTGGACTCGATACATCACAAGAGAAATAATTTTATCAGGTAAGCATAAATTATGTTTTTTAAGATTAGGGATTTAATGGGCAGTAAAAGAGCTGAATACCCTTTAGGGGCAATGGGTAGTTTAGTTTTTTTAGTGTTAGTTTTTTTTTATTTTAGGGGGTTTGGTAGGTGGGGATTTTTTTACTGTTTGGGGGGACTTAGTATTTTTTTTTTTAAACTTTTATTTGTAGCCAGCATTATATAGAGAAAAATCAAATTATACATTTTGCGCCACGCAGGGCCCGATATCACATATTGTACATAACATGAACAGAAAAAACAACAAAGGTAAATAAGAAAATTGTCAATATTTCATAAAAATCATGCCAATACATAGCATCAAAAATAAATTGTATACTCTGCTGGGGTTTATTTTTTTTTATTTTTTATTTTTATCATCTTAACATCACAACAATTTAGAGATTCTACTACACAATAATCTAAAAATTTTAAAGAGAAAAAATAAAATAAAAAAATCACAAGACATTCAACGAACAAACAAATAACAAAAAGAAAAAAAAAAAAAAAAAAAAAAGGGGCAGGGAGTGGGAATCCTGACCCGCCGGTTTGAGGCTTGAGCAGAGTGGATTACCAAGCCCCTAACAATACCAGCTCTGCATTTCTGAAGGGATAGGTCATATATTCTATCTCATTCGGTGATAACGTTTTGATAAATACTGACCATTTTTTTAAAAAAACCTTCAATATCTGTTTCTTTTTCCATGTTGGTATCTTTTTGTTCTATCATACACTGTTTCTTTAGACAGTTTTTAAGCTCATTTATACTGGGCTTTCTACCTCATTTCCATTTCTTAAAAATTAAATATCTTGCCGCTAAGATGATCATATTCACTATTTTGTTATGTGCCCGAAGATTTTTTTGTCGCTTCCCATAGAAAAATTACATCAGCCACACTTAATCTTAAAGGAGAAATTTTTAATACTTGATTAATCCAGTATTCTATCCTAAGCCAAAAATGTTTGATTCTGGGGCATTCCCAGATCATATGAATAAGATCTGCCTATGATAGTGAACATTTTGGGCATTTACAGAAGTTAATGTTCCCATATCTAGACCCCTTCCTCGGTGTGTAGTAGGTCCTATATAGTAGCTTGATATGAGACTCCCTCCATGTAGCTGATAAAGTAATTTGTGAGACTTTTAAATGGAGACATGAATTTTGTTTACATTTATATCGTCTTGGGGTATTATTGAGTTCCATGCAGATAATAAATTTCCTAAGTTCTTTTCCCCTTTGTTGGAAATCAGGAATTGATAACATGGGGAAATTGACATAACCCCATTCCTTGCTAACACAAGCCAATTTTCCCAGGGACCAATTCCAGTCAGATTCATTTACCATCTTGGAGATGAAATGTCTTATTTGTAAATATGCAAATAATTCTTTGTTACAGAGGTTAAATTCTCCTTTCAAACTCTCAAATGTTTTAATGCAATGTCTATTCCTATCTATCATCTGAGAAATATTATTCAGACCTAAGGTGTGCCAATTCTGAAAAGAAGCTGATTGTAATCCCGCTTGGAATTTAGGATTTCCTTTAATTGGCATATAGTCAGAGACATTGCATTTAATGGATAGAATCTTACATATCTTCCACCATGCTTGTAAAGGGTACATTAATGTTTTGAATCTTTTAATTTCTTGGGGAACTAATTTAAGATTGCAATGTATTAGAGCTAAGGGAAGAAAGGGGAAACTTACATTCTTTTCAAGTTCATTATTTGTTATATAATCTTTGTTTAAAATCCAATCAACCACTATTCGGGCGAGAAAAGCTAAATTATATAGTTGTATGTCTGGTAGCGCCAATCCCCCATACTTTCTGGGTAATGAGAGTTTTAATAGCAATATTCTGGGCTTTTTATTCTGCCATATAAAACTTCTTATCATGCTGTTAATTTTGCCAATGTCCTTCCGCTTAAGCATTATTGTAGTGTTCTGCAGAATATATAGTAACTTCGGAAGAAGAATCATTTTAAATGCAGCAATACGCCCTGAGATTGAGAGTGGAAGGTTCTGCCATACTTTCATACTATCCCTGATCTCGTTCATCACTGGTATTATATTGAGATCATAACAATTATCTAAGTCAGATGATATTATTATCCCTAAATATCTAAAAGATTCTGAGACTCTGAAAGGTATTTCTGAAAGGGAATTAGAGGTCCTTCTGACCCATAATAACTCTGATTTTGACGCATTGATCCTGTAGCCCGAGAAGGATCCAAATTGTTCTATGACTGACATAATTATGGGTATGTTATTTTGTGTATTGGAAATATATAATAGAATGTCATCAGCATATAATGCAATTTTGAGCTCCATTCTACCTATTTTTATGCCTTCCATTTGATCCCTTATCATTATTGCCAAGGGTTCAATAGAGATATCGAAGAGGAGAGGAGAGAGGGGGCAACACTGTCGCGTTCCCCTTTCAAGTGGTATCTCGAAGGATAATATATTATTAACAATTATCTTTGTTTGTGATTTATTATATATATTCTCAACAAATTTAAGAAAATTTACTCTGAGACCAAATTTAACTAGAGACGTGACCAGATGATCGTGATGGATTGAGTCAAACGCTTTCTCAGCATCGATAGAGATAATTGCTAAGTCTGAGGGGTCCCCCTCTCTTCCCTCCCTCATCCTCTCTGTGGACTTAAAATAATCTATTGTGACTAAGACTTCTCTGACTTTTGCTGATGAATTCCGTTTCTGCAGGAACCCTGCTTGATCTTTATGAATTATTTTGGGGAGTACCATTTGCACTCTCTTGGCTATAATGGAGGTCAAAATTTTATAGTCAGCGTTCAATAGTGCTATGGGCCTATAGGACTCTTTATTGGTTGGATCCTTCCCGGGCTTCAGAACCAAAGTAGTGTAAGATGCACAAAATTGAGAGGAAACTGCATTCCCATCTACATAAATATAATTAAAAAGCTTACCCAGGGATGGAACAGTCAGTGAGGAGAGAATTTTATAAAATTCGTTAGGAAGTGCGTCCGGCCCTGATGCTTTGTTTAATAGGAGATCCTGAATAACTTTTAGAATTTCTTCCTCAGAAATTGGGGAATTTACTGCTAACATTTTTTCACTATTGAGTATAGGGTGAGTAATTTTACTCCAGAATTCTTCCGATTTGACCTTGTCTGATTTTTTCAAGGAGTAAATGTTTCTAAAGTAATCTGAAAAGATATTAGAAATGTCTAATATATGAGTTTTCTCTTTTTGATAAAGTTTATCTATTAATGCGGATCTTCTTTCCCATTTCATCAGATTAGCCAATAGCTTTCCGGCTTTGTTACCATGTCGGTAAAGTCTTGCCTGAAGCTTTAGCTCCTTCTGTGTCTCTTTGTAAATTTGAAATGTATCTCTTTCAACTTTTGATCTATCATACTTAACCCAGTTTTCTTGAGAACTATTAAAGGGACAGTCTACACCGGAAACAACCTTAGCCCATAGGTACGATCTCTTGATGACAATTGTACTGATACCCTGCATCCGTATTTTCGCTTATTCACTTACCAACATTTGCAGTAAAGAAGTTTATATTTTATGTTTCAAAAATGGCCGTCTAACTCCTCCCAATAGCTTCTCCTCCTACCTTATCGAGTGCTTCTCCTTCCCTATAACACTCATGCACGGAGTATCCAGTGATGTCATCGGACTCTAATACGCATGCGCATAGGGATACAGCTCGAAACCGGAAGTCTGTCATCGTTATGTCAGCAAACACAAAAACTGTCCCTCTGTTTGCGGTTTCTCCGTGGAAGCAATACATGTGATATTGTAATGCAGAAGAAACATAGAGCTAAACTTTGGTTCCGGATACTTGGATCCCAGTGACGTTGCGCATGCGCGAAGCAATGAATGCGCGCTACAGTATTTTAATCGGTGATCAATTTTCAATTGGACAGTTGAAAATAAGAGAGTGGGTGACATATTGGGTAGGCGGAGCAGAGCGGCCATTTCTAACTGTCGGAATATAACTTGTCATGGAGCATAACTCGGGATATGTAGAAGACTCAATATGGTTGCAGGGGTGAGAAATTAAAATCGCAACTTAATCTAACGGATGGACTAAGGTTGTTGTAAGTGTAGACTGTCCCTTTAAGTAAGTAATTGTTATACGAGTTAATTACGGATTTTGTCACTTCTGTTTCTCTCATCTTCAGTAGTTTAATTCTATTAGCGCTATATGAGATTATTTCTCCCCTTAGGACTGCCTTTGCGGCCTCCCAAAAAATGTCCGGGCGATCAACATAATCTTTGTTTATCTCCATATACTCTTGATATTTCTCTTTCAGCCAATTTTTAAATTTGAAGTCATTTGCCAACCATACAGGAAAGAAAAAGCGAGAAGATCTTGGTTTAAGATTGTTATATTGAATTTCTATTGTAATAGGGCTGTGATCTGATATGATAATGGGGAGGATTTTAGCTCTAATTTGCATTTTACAGAGTCTTTCATCAATAAGGAATAGGTCTATCCTGGATAAAGTTTTATGAGCTCTGGATAAGCAGGTGTAATCTCTTACCTCTGGATTCTGCAATCTCCATATATCCCTTATTAATACATTTTGGGATATTTTCTTGAACATTTTGGTTTCCAAATTATCTCGCTTATTCTTCCCTGCCATTGGCTTCTGTCTTAGCCTATCTAATGGATAATGTGGGGCCATATTATAGTCCCCACATAGAATTAGATATCCTACTGATTCAGTGAGAATTTTTGCTTGCAAGTTATCCCAGAATATTGGGTCAAAGACGTTGGGAGCATATAAATTACAAAGTGTGTATAAGGTTCCCTCTATTTTCAATTTTAAAATTACATATCTCCCTTCTGGTTCTGAAATACTATGGAGAATTTCGTAATTAATTTTTTTCCCTAACAGGATTGCTACACCTCTCTTCCTTTCTATACCTGTAGCAGCAATTACCTCTTTTACCCATGAGGACTTCAGTTTCAGCACTTCTTCTAGATTTAGATGAGTCTCTTGTAGTAGAGCTATGTGAGTATCATTTTTTCGTAAACGTGCTAAAATTAGCTTTCGCTTAATGGGGGAAGTGAGACCTCCAATGTTCCAGGAGGTTATTTTGCCTTTATCCACTCTGCTCATTCCTCACCCACCAGGCCAAAAAAAAAAATCAACAAGAACGACAAACAAAACATCACAAGACAAAAAAAAAAAAAAAACAAGACCAAGGACATAACAAGGCAAAATAAAACATATAAATTAAAAAAGTGGATTGGTGCGCGCTAAGGATGGTATTGCTAAACACTTACTCTAAAGATACAATCTCTGCTTGTATCAGACACAAGGAAATGACCAATAATGAAGCCTAAGCCTCAAGATAGAGAGAGTGCGCTATCAAGCTGAAAGTATACACACCACATTAAAAGATATTTAAATTTATTAAATGAAATAGACAAATTACATAAAAACATATATAGAAGTTAGCGGTAGGGACGTCTCCCTTGGATAAAAAATCAGTAGTCCGTGCAAATATTTGCAAATAGCAGCTAACAATTAATAGGATGTAAATAAATGTTAAAAAACAATCATAATCTTAAATGTATGGCATAACACTAATCATAATCACAAGAGAAAGGATTATTAATAAAAACAAGCACCAAGTCCAGAAATATAATCACAGTGCAGATGGCCGTGTGCAAATGAGCATCAATATTGTAGCATTACGGCTAGAATTTGTAACAAATTGGTGCCACAAACAGATACAATGTACTGTACCGTGAGTCAAGAGGGTACTTGGAGGGTGTTACCGAGGAAAGGAAAGGCAAGTTTTCCTTTCCTCGGTAACACCCTCCAAGTACCCTCTTGACTCACGGTACAGTACATTGTATCTGTTTGTGGCACCAATTTGTTACAAATTCTAGCCGTAATGCTACAATATTGATGCTCATTTGCACACGGCCATCTGCACTGTGATTATATTTCTGGACTTGGTGCTTGTTTTTATTAATAATCCTTTCTCTTGTGATTATGATTAGTGTTATGCCATACATTTAAGATTATGATTGTTTTTTAACATTTATTTACATCCTATTAATTGTTAGCTGCTATTTGCAAATATTTGCACGGACTACTGATTTTTTATCCAAGGGAGACGTCCCTACCGCTAACTTCTATATATGTTTTTATGTAATTTGTCTATTTCATTTAATAAATTTAAATATCTTTTAATGTGGTGTGTATACTTTCAGCTTGATAGCGCACTCTCTCTATCTTGAGGCTTAGGCTTCATTATTGGTCAAAATAAAACATATACCAGATAAAACAGCACCCCCCCCCACTGCGGAAATTCCCCAGGGGCCCCGCATGTCCCCTTATTGGTCATTGAGCCCTGTGCCATGTATCGAAGCACTGAAGTCTAATGTATCAATTATGAAGTTACTTTACCTTCTATCATCTACTATCATGGTTTCCTAACTCATCTACGAATTTTTCCGCTTCTTTAGCGGATTCAAAGAAGTGGACTTCATCATTAATTGTGATCTTTAACTTAGCCGGGTAAATTATTGTAGCACGATACCCCCCTTGAATAAGTTTTGTACAAATAGGGGATAGCTCTTTCCTTTTCCCCGCTGTTTCTGCGGAGAAATCTTGAAATAAATATATATTGGTTGTCCCTAGTAAAATAGGTTGATTTTTTCGGTAATACTGAAATAGTGCAGTTTTATCCTGAAAGTTCAGTAATTTTGCTATAACTGGCCTTGGTCTTATATTTCCCCTACCCTCCTCTGTCTGTCGTCCCAACCTGTGGGCCCTCTCTACTATTATTGGGGGATAAGTTGGAGGCAATCCTAGTAATTGCACTAGGGTTCTAGATATAAATTTTCCCAAATCCTCATATTGTTTCCCTTCTGGGACCCCAATTATTCTTATGTTGTTCCTCCTGGACCTATTCTCTAGGTCTTCAATTTTAACTTGCATTTTAGATAGAGTTATATCTATGGCTTTTAACTTAGAGCTATGAATCATGCTGCTATCTTCCAGGTCTGATACTCTTTGTTCAGCTTCTTGGAGCCTGTTTGAAAACTGCCTAATTTCATTGGTTAAGGAAAGAATGTCTTGTTTGATCTCCAGTTTCATAGAATCAAATCTTGGAACAAGCGCCTCTGTTATGCTAGCTATTAGTGTTTGCATGTATGGTATTTCTTTGTCATAGGAAAGATTGGTGGAGGCTGAGTGAGTGTCCATCTGAGTTTCTATGGTATTTTTATTTTTCCTATCTCTATGCCTGGCCGCCATGGCGGAAGAAGGAGTTTTAGTGTGCGTGTGCAGAAATTTATCCATAGATTAATGGTGTGAATAAAAATAAAAGGAGAGGGGGGAAATTCCCCCCCTGGAGTGAAAAAAAAAAAAAAGAAAGAAAGATTATATATGTATTAACGTGTGGGTTGGTGAGGTGTGGGAAGATCAGTGAGGATGTGAGAAAAAAAAAAACAAGTGTATTAGTGCTTTAGTTTATGAAAATTAGGTTAGTGTGTGATCTTGAGATAGGAATTACTCACTGGTGTCTATAATTTATGGACTTTGAAAAGTCTTATCTAATTGGTCAGTATTAAGTTTCCTTATTCATACCAGGATTAGTGCCTATAAGTATTCTCTCCAGAACTAGATATCTCCTATCTTTGAGAAAATGGTTTTATATTTCAATGTTGTATATTTGAGTCTAACTACATCCCTGAGTTTGCACTTTAATCAAAGTTGGATTTTATGTATGTAAAATAAGCAAAAAGCTAGCTCACCATTATAGTCATAGAGAGAATAGTAATCCTTTAGTTTTAAATTTGTCTTTTCTACTCTCTCCTTTAATTTGGGTTGTCCCAGGAAGATTTGTCCAAGGAGGAAAGGGAAAGGGGGTCAATTACCCCTGTACAGCCTATCTTTATGTTTCTTTTTTATCTAATCAGTTATATGATCAGGATATATCTGGTAGTATACAGTCTGCGTGCTAAGAATCTGCCAGTCAGTTAATTGAAGCACTACTCTAAGTGTAAACCAGCAGTCAACGCAATTAATAGTATTGCCAGGTGTTCTTTTGCTTTCCTAGATCAGCTATAACTGATGATGTGCTTCTAGTTAATTAATATGTTTTACTTCTATATTCCTATGTTAAAACAAGTACCGCTTTATATATATCTCAGATAAAAGTTGTTTACTGGTTACACTTAGACTTGTGCAGTATCAGCACATGCAGTTAGTGAAAGCGTATTATGTAGCAAGTAGGTATAGAGAATACAAACTATCCTGAGAAACAAAGCAACTATCAGTATCTCAATGAATCATTTGCCCTTGTAACAATTAGGTCAGTGGGAATGACTTATACATTTTGCCAATAAATGAAAACATCCTTTGCAATATTTCTATTCTTTGTAATTGATTAGTGCACATTAGTGCACTATTTATCAAGGTTTTAAGTCTTAGGCCTTCTTTTAGCTTATATTGATGTATATTTGGGAAGGGTTAGTTATCTTATGGCAACCATAACATAATCCTTTTTTTTTTTTTTTTCCCCCCACTCCCTTAGAAAGACTATGTGCAGGTACCAAGCAACAGTTTTTTTTTGTTTTTTTTACCTGCAGAAGGGAACAGAAATAAACATCAACTATCTAGAAAGCAAAACAAATGGTTAATAGTTGCATCTATTAAAGCCAGGGTGATAATTTAAACATTTTGACAATAAATGGTAGCACCCTGATCAGTTGCTTTTAGCTTGGTTAGGTGTAACTTTTGGAAAAAAAAATGTTTACAATTATTTACAAACACAGCACAATATTTTGTCACCATTAAAACGCTGTATGCCTGTTTATAATTTTTGCATTAGCTCTCCTAACACCAACAGTTTTTTTTTTTTTAGATAGTACTTAGCAAGCATCAGTCTGTACGTCTGTATTAGTAAGCATAGGAAGCAAAGGAGAAAATCACATCGGTTGTTTGGCGTTTGAAGAGGTTAGTAACACATGTAGTTTATAATGCCTAAGCAGTCACCTCCTTGTCCAGCTGTTTTCTCCCAAGTGTATGTTGGGGATTTTTTTTTTTATATGTCCCTTAGTCTGAGAATGTCTTTTTCCCTTTTGTAGAAAACAATATTATCCTGTTAGAGCTTCATAGCTTGTTTTCCCCTGACAAGAAATTTTTATATGATAGTATGTGCGTTATTCAGCAGTTCTTTTCCCCAATTCTGGTCCACTAAGCATTTATAGGGAGGAAAAAAAAAAGTACCTTTAACCATGCAGCTCTGTGCAATGGTTATTGCTGATACCACGCTCTTCTTTTTTTTTTTTTTTTTTATTCCTTCCTCCTTCTTTCCCTTCTTTTTCCTTTGTCTCTCCCTTCGTGCATATACAAATTCCTATGAGAGCTTTTGGTCACAGGACTGATAGGCTGTTTGCCTGGGGTGCGCAGTGATCCGCCAAGATTCACACCACTGTGTTGTAAATTGCGGCAGGCAACCTGCTCCTGTTCCGGGTCAGCGAGCTGTACGCAACACCGGTGGGAGGGGTGAGGATCAATGACCGGACTCACAGGGTGTCACTCAAGCCGGGAGGACTAGGTAGGTCTAGTGAAACCCAGACCGCGGGAGGTGCTTTACATTTTTCCTTGTGAGGGTTAGTGATTATGGCTCAATAATTATTCCCTCCGTGTTTCATTGGTCCACACTGGTCGCTCCTCTGTGAATGGCATTTCCTCTACCACCTCACGCAACATCGGTGGGAGGGGTAAGAGTAAACCGCCAAGCTTCTGTTTCTTCTTCAATGACTATCAACGTGAAGAAGGACTGCAGGGCCAGAGAGAATGGTGCGATGTATTAGCACCCATATGGAACCGGAATCCAGGTATTACGTTTCTTCTTCAATGACTATCAACATGAAGAAGGACTGCAGGGCCAGAGAGAATGGTGCGATGTATTAGCACCCATATGGAACCGGAATCCGGGTATTACGGATGAGTAGCCACCTAGGACAAGGTTTTGACGCGAGTTACCGCCAAGGGATGTTTGGGAGTTCAGAGAGAGCTTGCACATACGTCCTGCAGTCAGTCTCCTCCCCCGGATCTCAGGCAAGATGCTGCATCTTATTGGTTCGACGCCTTGTCTGATTCACTTCAGGTAGAGACTCCTTTGGAGGAGATCCAAGACAGGATTAAGGCTCTCAAGTTAGCCAATTCCTTTATTTCTGATGCTACCATGCAAGTTATTAAACTGGGAGCCAAGATATCTGGCTTCGCTCTGCTAGCCCGCAGATCGTTGTGGCTAAAATCTTGGTCAGCTGATGTTACTTCCAAGTCCAAGCTTCTTGCGCTTCCATACAAGGGTAAGACCTTGTTTGGTCTTGGTCTGGCAGACATAATTTCTGATATTACGGGTGGAAAAGGGTCTTTTCTACCACAAGACAAGAAGAATAGACCTAAAGGATGTCAGAGTAATTTTCGTTCCTTTCGTAACTTCAAAGGAAAGTCTCTTCCAGACAGGAACAGTCCAAGTCTTCTTGGAAGCCCAATCAGTCTTGGAACAAGTGGAAGCAATCAAAGAAACCAGCAGCTGACTCTAAATTACCATGAAGGGTTTTTCCCTCAATCCGTGATCGTATCTTGTTGGGGGCAGACTTTCTCTGTTTTATCAAGCATGGATACGAGATGTCCCAGATCCCTGGTTTGTGGACATAATAATGGACACTCCTCATCAATGATACAGAGACTGCTAACAACTTCTTTGAGGGTCCAGAAATCTGTATATCTATTATTTGAAAAATGTTTGAGGTTTACGACAACTGGCTGGACTCCTGTAAGAGTCTGGAGACTATATTCCAGTAAGATGTTTCTTGCACTGTTTTTTGTTTACGTTGCATTATGAATAGGACCACCTAAATACGTCTTATTGCTGTACCACTGATTATGTTGTACCCTCAATAAAAAATGAAATGGAAAAAAAAAAAAAAAAAGAGAAGCATTCTTGAATTGTGTTCGGGACCTTTCTTCCCTGGGAGTGATAGTTTTAGTTCCTGTAAAGGAACAGATTCTAGGATTGTATTCAAATCTGTTTGTGGTTCACAAAAAAGAGGGATCTTTTTCATCTAGACCTAAAGTGTCTCAACAAGTTTCTCAGGGTACCGTCCTTCAAAATGGAAACTATTCTTTCCATTTTTCCCTTGGTCCAAGAGGGTCAGTTCATGACGACCATAGACTTGAAGGATGCGTATCTTCATGTTCCCATCCACAGGGATCATCACAAGCACCTGAGATTTGCCTTTCTAGATAAACACTTTCAGTTTGTGGCTCTTCCATTTGGCCTTGCCACAGCCCACAGAATTTTCTCAAAGGTTCTGGGGGCTCTCTTGACAGTGCTCAGGTCTTGGGAAATTGCAGTGGCGCCCTACCTGGAAGACATATTTGGTCAGGCGCCATCTTTTCAACAAGCAAACTCTCATACAGAGATCTTGTTGTCTTTTGCACTTTCCCATGGATGGAAAGTGAATCTGGAACATAATTCCCTTGTTCCAACTACAAGGGTAGTTTTCTTAGGGACCATAATAGATTTCCTATCTATGAAAATATTTCTAACAGAGGTCAGAAAATCCAAAATTCTTTCCTCTTGCCTCTCTATGCAGTCTACTGTTCGGCCATCAGTGACTCAATGTATGGAGGTAATTGGTCTGATGGTTGCTTCCATGGGCATCATTCCCTTTGCTCGATACAATTTGAGAGCTCTGCAGTTATGCATGCTCAGACAATGGAACGGGGACCATTTGGATCTGTCTCAGAGGATAGATCGAGATCAGTCGACAAGAGACTCTCTTCCGTGGTGGCTTTCTCAGGAGCATATGTCTCAGGGCACATGCTTCAGGAGACCTTCCTGGGTGATTGTGACCACGGACACCAGTCTGCTGGGATGTGGAGCAGTCTGAAACTCGTTAAAGGTGAAGGGACTATAGACTCGGGAGGAGTCTTCTCTCCCCATAAATATCTTGGAGTTGAGAGCGATTTTAAATGCTCTGATGGCTTGGCCTCAATTGTCCTTAGCCCGGTTTATCAGGTTCCAGTCACCACCAGGGAGGAACTCTGAGTTCCTTAGCCATGAAGGAGGTGGCTTAGATTGTTCGGTGAGCTGAAGCTCACAATTGCTGTCTATCTGCCATCCACATTCCAAATGTGGACAGCTGGGAAGCGGACTTCCTGAGCAGACAGATGTTTCATCCCAGGGAGTGGGCTCTCCATCGGCAGGTGGCAGTGCTCTCCAGGTTAACCCTCAAATGGGGGGGTGCTGGAGTTAGATCTAATGGCGTCTCGGCAGAATGCCAAGCTTCCAAGGTACGGTTCATGGTCAAGAGATCTGCAGGCCGCCCTGATAGATGCTCTGGCCTGTTCCTTGGGATTTCAGTCTAGCATACCTGTTTCCTCTGTTTGTTCTCCTTCCATGAGTCATTGCTCGTATCAAACAAGAGATTGCATCAGTAATTCTAGTAGTTCCTGCATTGCCTTGCAGGATCTGGTATGCGGACCTAGTGAAGATGTCATCTCTTCCACCTCGGAGGTTTCCTCTGAGGAAGGACCTTCTAACTCAGGGTCCATTCTTTCATCCAAATTTTGTTTCTCTGAAGCTGACTGCTTGGAGATTGAACACTTTTTGTTTTTTCTAAGCGTGGTTTTTCTGAGTCGGTCATTGAAACCATGATTTAGGCTTGCAAGCCTGTTACTAGGAAGATTTACCATAAGGTATGGCGTAAATACCTTCATTTGTGTGAATCCAAGGGCTACTCTTGGAGTAGGGTCAGGATTCCTAGGATTTTGTCTTTTCTCCAGAAAGGTCTGGAGAAGGGATTGTCAGTCAGTACTCTGAAGGGTCAGATTTCTGCATTATCTATTTTGTTACACAAGCGTCTGGCGGATGTACCAGATGTTAAATCTTTTTGTCAGGCCCTGGTAAGGATCTTTCTTGATAAGTCTGTTTCTCCTCCTTGGAGCCTTAACCTTGTTCTTAAAGTTTTGCAGCAGGCTCCGTTTGAGCCAATGCATTCCATAGATATTAAGTTGTTATCTTGAAAGGTTTTGTTTCTTATTGCTATCTCTTCTGCTCAGAGAGTCTCGGAACTCTCGGCTTTGCAGTGTGATTCTCCTTACCTTATCTTTCATGCTGATAAGGCGGTTCTGCGTACTAAGTTGGGTTTTCTTCCTCAAGTGGTTTCAGATAGAAATATTAACCAGGAAATTGTTGTTCCTTCTCTATGTCCTAATCCTTCTTCTCATAAGGAATGTTTCGTTGCACAACTGGGATGTTGTGCGTGCTTTAAAATTCTACCTACAGGCGACTGAGGATTTTCATCAGTCCTCTGCCCTGTTTGTTAGTTTCTCTGGAAAATGTAAAGGTCAGAAAGCTACTGCTATTTCTCTTTCTCTCTGGTTGAGAAGTATAATTAGTTTTGCTTATGAGACTGCTGGTCAGCAGCCTCCTGAGAGAATTATGGCTCATTCTACGAGGGCTATCTCCTCTTCTTGGGCTTTCAAAAATGAAGCTTCTATGGAACAGACTTGCAAGGCTGCAACTTGGTCCTCTCTGCATACTATTTCAAAATTTTACAAATTTTATACTTTTGCCTCGGCCAAGGCTTCTTTTGGGAGAAAGGTTCTTCAAGCGGTGGGGCCTTCTGTTTAGGTCTGCCTGTCTTGGTCTCCCTCCCTAGTCATCTGTGTCCTCTAGCTTGGGTATTGGTTCCCACTAGTAATTGATGACGTCTCCATATCTTAATAAAGAAAAGAAATGTATGCTTACCTGATAAATTTCTTTCTTTCCGGATATGGAGAGTCCATAACCCCACCCTTACATAACAGTTATTTTTTTAATAAACCTCAAGCACCTCTACACCTTTGTGTTATTCCTTTTTCTATCTCCCTTCGGTCGAATGACTGGGGTTTATGGATAGGGGAGTGACATTTAACAGCTTTGCTGTGGTGCTCTTTGCCTCCCCCTGTTAGCCAGGAGTGATATTCCCACTAGTAATTGATGATATTGTGGACACTCCATATCCAGGCTTGACAGTTTAGGAGATAATAGGTTAATTAAGTTTATTGCAATATGGGGGTTCAGGGTTTAATAGGTTAATTAGGTTTATTGAGATGTGGGGGGTTGGCGGTTTAGGGGTGGGGGAGGTTACTTATTTTTGTTATACTTCGTGCGGTTATTTTTTTTTATTTCTTGCTGGCGGTAACGTGTTTTTTTGTTGTTTTGTGCAGGCGGTTGCGTGGTTTTTGTTGTTGTTGTTTTTTCTCTTGTTAAGTGTAGTCAGTCCACGGGTCATCCATTACTTATGGAATATATCTCTTCCTAACAGGAAGCTGCAAGAGGATCACCCAGCAGAGCTTGCTACATAGCTCCTCCCCTCACATGTCATATTCAGTCATTCTCTTGCAGCCTAACTAGATAGGTCGCTGTGAGAGGTCTGTGGTGTTTTTTAACTTAGTTTATTTCTACAATCAAAAGTTTGTTATTTTAAATGGCACCGGAGTGTGCTGTTTATTCTCAGGCAGCATTAGAAGAAGAATCTGCCTGCGTTTTCTATGATCTTAGCAGACGTAACTAAGATCCACTGGCTGTTCTCATCTGAGGAGTGAGGTAACTTCAGAGAAGGGGAATAGCATGCAGGGCCCCCTGCAAATGAGGTATGTGCAGTAATTATTTTTCTGAGGAATGGAATTGACTGAGAAAATACTGCTGATACCAATGTAAAGTAAGTTCAGCCTTAAATGCAGTGATAGCGACTGGTATTAGGCTGATGAGTGTGTGTACACTGAATGTATTTTTCTAAGGAATGGAATTGACTCTGAAAATACTGTTAATATTGAAATAATGTATGAGCCTTAACTGCAGTAAAAGCGACTGGTAGCAGGCTTATTAATAACAATTCATAACTTTTCAAATGTATGTTTAAAACGTTTACTGGCATGTTAATCGTTTTTTGTGAGGTACTTGGTGATAAAACTAATTGGGGCATGATTTTTACCACATGGCCATCTTTGTTTTCTGCATAGAAACAGTTTTCTGAGCTTCCCCACTGTTGTAATATGAGTGGGAGGGGCCTATTTTAGCGCTTTTTTGCGCAGTAAAAATTCAGTCACAATCTGTCTACTTCATCCTCCATGATCCAGATCGTCTCTAGAGAGCTCAGGGGTCTTCAAAATTCATTTTGAGGGAGGTAATCAGTCACAGCAGACCTGTGACAGTGTGTTTTGACTGTGAGAGAAACGTTAATTATTAAATTGTTAATCCGTTTTTGGGTATTAAGGGGTTAATCATCCATTTGCTGGTGGGTGCAATTCTTTGCTAACTTAATACATTTACTGTGAAAAATTGGTTGCTATAACTATTTTGGTTCATTGTTATTTCAACTGTGACAGCTTTTTGTGCTTCTTAAAGGCACAGTAGCGTTTTTTTTTATATTGCTTGTAAATTTATTTAGAAAAGTATTTCCAAGCTTGCTAGTCTCATTGCTAGTCTGTTTAAACATGTCTGACACAGATGAATCTCTTTGTTCACTATGTTTAAAGGCCAATGTGGAGCCCAATAGAAATTTATGTACTAATTGCATTGATGCTACTTTAAATAAAAGTCAATCTTTACATGTAAAGAAATTATCACCAGACAACGAGGGGGAAGTTATGCCGACTAACTCTCCTCACGTGTCAGTACCTTCGCCTCCCGCTCAGGAGGTGCGTGATTTTGTGGCGCCAAGTACATCAGGGAGGCCCTTACAAATCACTTTGCAAGACATGGCTACTGTTATGACAGAAGTATTATCTAAATTGCCAGAATTAAGAGGCAAACGCGATAGCTCTGGGTTAAGGACAGAGCGCGCGGATGAGGTGAGAGCCATGTCAGATACTGCGTCACAGTTTGCAGAACGTGAAGACGGAGAGCTTCATTCTGTGGGTGACGGATCTGATCCAGGGAGACTGGATTCAGAGATTTCTAATTTTAAATTTAAGCTTGAGAACCTCCGCATATTGCTAGGGGAGGTATTAGCGGCTCTGAATGATTGTAACACGGTTGCAATTCCAAAAAAATTATGTAGGTTGGATAGATACTATGCGGTACCGGTGTGTACTGACGTGTTTCCTATACCTAAAAGGCTTACAGAGATTATTAGCAAGGAGTGGGATAGACCTGGTGTGCCCTTTTCCCCTCCTCCCATATTTAGGAAAATGTTTCCTATAGACGCCACCACACTAGACTTATGGCAGACGGTCCCTAAGGTGGAGGGAGCAGTTTCTACTTTAGCTAAGCGTACCACTATCCCGGTGGAGGATAGTTGTGCCTTTTCAGATCCAATGGATAAGAAATTAGAGGGTTACCTTAAGAAAATGTTTGTTCAACAAGGTTTTATCTTACAGCCCCTTGCATGCATTGCGCCTGTCACTGCTGCGGCGGCATTCTGGTTTGAGTCTCTGGAAGAGGACATTCGCACAGCTCCATTGGATGAAATTATGAACAAGCTTAAAGCACTTAAGCTAGCTAACGCATTTGTTTCTGATGCCGTCGTACATTTAACCAAACTTACGGCTAAGAACTCCGGATTCGCCATCCAAGCGCGCAGAGCGCTATGGCTCAAATCCTGGTCAGCTGACGTGACTTCTAAATCTAAATTGCTTAATATTCCTTTCAAAGGGCAGACCTTATTCGGGCCCGGCTTGAAAGAAATTATAGCTGACATTACGGGAGGTAAGGGCCATGCTCTACCTCAGGACAGGGCCAAATCAAAGGCCAAACAGTCTAATTTTCGTGCCTTTCGTAACTTCAAGGCTGGAGCAGCATCAACTTCCTCCGCTCCAAAACAGGAAGGAGCTGTTGCTCGTTACAGGCAGGGCTGGAAAGTTAACCAGTCCTGGAACAAGGGCAAGCAGGCCAAGAAACCTGCTGCTGCCCCCAAGACAGCATGAAGAGAGGGCCCCCTATCCGGAAATGGATATAGTGAGGGGCAGACTTTCTCTCTTCGCCCAGGCTTGGGCAAGAAATGTCCAGGATCCCTGGGCGTTGGAGATCATATCTCAGGGATATCTCCTGGACTTCAAAACTTCTCCTCCACGAGGGAGATTTCATCTTTCAAGGTTATCAGCAAACCAAATAAAGAAAGAGGCGTTTCTACGCTGTGTACAAGACCTTTTACTAATGGGGGTGATCCACCCAGTTCTGCGGACGGAACACAGGCAGGGATTCTATTCAAATCTATTTGTGGTTCCCAAGAAAGAGGGAACCTTCAGACCAATCTTGGACTTAAAAATCCTAAACAAATTTCTAAGAGTTCCATCATTTAAAATGGAAACTATTCGAACCATCCTTCCCATGATCCAAGAGGGTCAGTACATGACCACAGTGGATTTAAAGGATGCCTACCTTCACATACCGATTCACAAGGATCATTATCGGTACCTAAGATTTGCTTTCCTAGACAGGCATTACCAGTTTGTAGCTCTTCCCTTCGGATTAGCTACGGCTCCAAGAATCTTTACAAAAGTTCTGGGCTCACTTCTGGCGGTACTAAGACCGCGAGGCATAGCGGTGACTCCGTACCTAGACGACATTCTGATACAAGCGTCAAGTTTTCAAACTGCCAAGTCTCATACAGAGATAGTTCTGGCATTTCTGAGGTCGCATGGGTGGAAGGTGAACGTGGAAAAGAGTTCTCTATTACCACTTACAAGAGTTCCCTTTCTAGGGACTCTTATAGATTCTGTAGAGATGAAAATTTACCTGACAGAGGCCAGGTTATCAAAGCTTCTAAATGCTTGCCGTGTCCTTCATTCCATTCCACACCCGTCAGTAGCTCAGTGCATGGAAGTAATCGGCTTAATGGTAGCGGCAATGGACATAGTACCATTTGCGCGCCTGCATCTCAGACCACTGCAATTGTGCATGCTAAGTAAGTGGAACGGGGATTACTCAGATTTGTCCCCCCTACTAAGTCTGGATCAAGAGACCAGAGATTCTCTTCTATGGTGGCTCTCTCGGCCACATCTGTCCAAGGGGATGACCTTTCGCAGGCTAGATTGGACGATTGTAACAACAGACGCCAGCCTTCTAGGCTGGGGCGCAGTCTGGGACTCCCTGAAAGCTCAGGGCTTATGGACTCAGGAGGAGAAACTCCTCCCAATAAATATTCTGGAATTAAGAGCAATATTCAATGCTCTCCTAGCTTGGCCTCAGTTAGCAACTCTGAGGTTCATCAGATTTCAGTCGGACAACATCACGACTGTGGCTTACATCAACCATCAAGGGGGAACCAGAAGTTCCCTAGCGATGTTGGAAGTCTCAAAGATAATTCGCTGGGCAGAGTCTCACTCTTGCCACCTGTCAGCGATTTACATCCCAGGCGTAGAGAACTGGGAGGCGGATTTTCTAAGTCGCCAGACTTTTCATCCGGGGGAGTGGGAACTTCATCCGGAGGTCTTTGCTCAACTGATTCTTCGTTGGGGAAAACCAGTTCTGGATCTCATGGCGTCTCGCCAGAACGCCAAGCTTCCTTGTTACGGATCCAGGTCCAGGGACCCGGGAGCGGTGCTGATAGATGCTCTGACAGCCCCTTGGGTCTTCAACATGGCTTATGTGTTTCCACCATTCCCGATGCTTCCTCGTTTGATTGCCAAGATCAAACAGGAGAGAGCTTTGGTGATTCTGATAGCGCCTGCGTGGCCACGCAGGACCTGGTATGCAGACCTAGTGGACATGTCGTCCTGTCCACCGTGGTCTCTACCTCTGAGACAGGACCTACTAATTCAGGGTCCTTTCAAACATCCAAATCTAATTTCTCTGAGGCTGACTGCATGGAGATTGAACGCTTGATTCTATCAAAGCGTGGCTTCTCGGAGTCGGTTATTGATACCTTAATACAGGCTAGGAAGCCTGTTACCAGAAAAATTTACCATAAGATATGGCATAAATATTTATATTGGTGCGAATCCAAGAGTTACTCATGGAGTAAGGTTAGGATTCCTAGGATATTGTCCTTTCTACAAGAGGGTTTAGAAAAGGGCTTATCTGCTAGTTCGTTAAAGGGACAGATTTCTGCTCTGTCTATTCTTCTACACAAACGTCTGGCTGAAGTTCCAGACGTTCAAGTTTTTTGTCAGGCTTTAACTAGGATTAAGCCTGTGTTTAAGACTGTTGCTCCGCCGTGGAGCTTAAACTTAGTTCTTAATGTTCTTCAAGGCGTTCTATTTGAACCCCTTCATTCCATTGATATCAAGCTGTTATCCTGGAAGGTTTTGTTTTTGATGGCTATTTCCTCGGCTCGAAGAGTCTCTGAGTTATCTGCCTTACATTGTGATTCTCCTTATCTGATTTTTCATTCAGACAAGGTAGTTCTGCGTACTAAACCTGGGTTCTTACCTAAGGTAGTTACTAAGAGGAATATCAATCAAGAGATTGTTGTTCCATCACTGTGTCCTAACCCTTCTTCAAAGAAGGAACGACTTTTGCATAATTTGGACGTAGTCCGTGCCCTGAAGTTCTATTTGCAGGCAACTAAAGATTTTCGTCAAACTTCTTCCCTGTTTGTCGTTTACTCTGGACAGAGAAGAGGTCAAAAGGCTTCGGCTACCTATCTCTCTTTTTGGCTTCGTAGCATAATACGTTTAGCCTATGAGACTGCTGGACAGCAGCCTCCTGAAAGGATTACAGCTCATTCTACTAGAGCTGTGGCTTCCACCTGGGCCTTTAAAAATGAGGCCTCTGTTGAACAGATTTGCAAGGCTGCGACTTGGTCTTCGCTTCACACCTTTTCAAAAGTTTACAAATTTGACACTTTTGCTTCTTCGGAGGCTATTTTTGGGACAAAGGTACTTCAGGCAGTGGTTCCTTCTGTTTAATGTTCCTGCCTTGTCCCTCCCTTCATCCGTGTACTTTAGCTTTGGTATTGGTATTCCATAAGTAATGGATGACCCGTGGACTGACTACACTTAACAAGAGAAAACATAATTTATGCTTACCTGATAAATTTATTTCTCTTGTAGTGTAGTCAGTCCACGGCCCGCCCTGTCTTTAAGGCAGACCTAAATTTTAATTAAACTCCAGTCACCACTGCACCCTATGGTTTCTCCTTTCTCGTCTGCTTTGGTAGAATGACTGAATATGACATGTGAGGGGAGGAGCTATGTAGCAAGCTCTGCTGGGTGATCCTCTTGCAGCTTCCTGTTAGGAAGAGATATATTCCATAAGTAATGGATGACCCGTGGACTGACTACACTACAAGAGAAATAAATTTATCAGGTAAGCATAAATTATGTTTTTTTTTAAGGCTTCATTTGCCTACGCTGCATCCAGGTGGATCCTTTCACCAACCTGCCATTTTTGGAATCCACCGGGATGCATCCAGGTGGATACTTTTGGCTGCGCGCAGAGCTAACATTCTATTGGCTGCCTCACGAGGATGCGTGCACAACTGGCAACGGCAACTGGCAACGGCTACAAACGCGTTACAAACGCCATTAAAGTATGGATAAGTTTGCAAGGCAGCAACATGCTTTCCTTAAATTCTATCACTTTGTGTGTTTGGTAGGAAAGTCCTGCAAGCAGCAGTGTCTGCCTTTAAAAAAAAATTCCCTCTTAATTACTTGAAGACTCCACAGTTAAGTGCTCTTAGAGCTTTGGGAATCTTTGTCTCCTCCTAGTGGACTGGCGTTGAATTTCAGGATTAATGGCTTATGGATTCTCACCACCAAGAAAGAAAATAATTTATCAGGTAATGATATATTTTGAATTTGCTGGTCCTGCAGAAAAAAACAATATATAATTTGTGTGGGTCACTCACTGAAATTTGACTTACGATAATGTTTAAATATAGGTAGCTAAAAAAGCTAAAAGTTGACAGCACTGGGATGTGAAAATGGCTTAGCAGTGAAAGGGTTGAGGCAGCTCCAAAGAAGCCATTTACTTTCCTGGTTACTCATGTGTTTTTTTTTAGCTAATTAGCAAAGAATGGAGCATCCCAGCCATTCCCTTTGTTCCTTCTGCCAAATTCAGAAACATGTTCCTTTACTGTCTGAAAAATTGGAGGTATGGGAGACAATTCCAAAGGAGGACAGTGCTATCTCCACTTTGGTTAGACGGTCTAATATTCTGATGCACTGAAAATGTGAATGTTTCTTCAGGAGATCTATTCAGCTAGCAGGCTATATGTTTTGTACAGCTGTTAGTGTAGCTTGTGTATCTTTACTGCAGTCTGGTGTGATAACGTCTCTGACCTTTTTTCCCAAGAAGCTTCACTTGACGAAACTCAAGATTACTTGAGGTTGGTTGAGACTGCAAACAGTTTAATTCAAGATGCACCTTTTGAAATAACTCTTATTAATGCAAAGTCAAGTCAGACACTTCCAAGTCCATGCGGAAGCCTGGTTCCTCTTGGTTTAAGTCCAAACAGACCAAAAAAAAACCATGCCTCTTCCTCCAATTCATCTTGAAGGTGCAGTTCCCAAACTAGACTTAGTTGCGGTGGGGGGCAGGCTGAACCTTTTTCAGTTGGCTTTGGAAAAAATCTGTTCAAGATCCTTGGGTACTGAATATATTTTTCCAATGGTTACAGCATAGGCTTTCAGTTTCGCCGTCCTTGAAGATTTTCACTCTCTGATGTCACAAAAGATACTATAAAGGGAAAGTCTACTTGAAATTTTTATTGGTTAAAAACTTTATTATCCATCCCCCAGTTTTGCATATCCAGCACGTATACTGTGTATATATATATATATATTTATATTTATTATTTCTTTATTGGACATATTGATAAACATACACTACTGTGTTTCAAAAGAAGCATATTACACACGTAGTATAATTGTAGAATGAAATGTCTTTAAAAAGTCTCTGCTTCTTAGTGGTTTTTACTTCCATTTTGTAGTCCAATTTTCTGAGCATATCTCTTTTCCTCATAGTAGTACAACATTAACCACAAAATGTAGGTATTTATACCGGTTTCATACAATAAGGACATTGTCTATTGATTTCCAGTATTGCTGCTATCTTTAAACAATATTCAATATTCATAAACGGATGATATAAGTAGGGGTAGGGTAAGGTAATGAGGAAACTGGGGAAGAATATATAACATAAACATAAAACCATAGTTTAACATTAAAGCCTAAAGAGTTGGATCTAATTTAGAATTAGATCTTGCCATGTAAGAAGTCTGCCTGTAGAACCGTATAGCTTTTGAATATGTAGTTTGTCGACTGAAGTGTTTACCTTGTCATATAAATATAGATCAGCACTTATATTTTTTTATACTTTTTTTATACTTTTTACCTCTGTGATTAATTTGTTTCTACGCCTCTGCAGACTGCCCATTTTCTCAGTTCTTTTGACAGATGTGCATTTTTTTGCCAATCAGTGCTGACTCATTAATTAATCCACGGGACACAGTTTTTTCATTTGCTGTGGTTGAAAATTCAATTTCCTGAAAAGCTATCTACTACCACAAACCAGAGTTGCTTTTCTGGGCTTCATCATAGATTATCTTTAATAGATATTTACAGACTGAAATTGCAGAATCCATTTACTCCTATCCAACAAACTTCATTGTTTTAATGCATAGAAATAGTTGGTCTAATAGTAGTGGCGTCAGATGCCATACCTTTGTCAGATTCCATTTATATTGTTGTGCTGCTTCAAATGTTGCAACAGTAGTTTGGGGATTACAACAACTTTTCTCAGAAGATCTCTTTAGACTTCAACACATGACATTATCCAACTTGGTGGCAGACTCACCAGTCATTGATTTAGAGGACCTCATGTCTCTGTCCAGCTGTGGTAGTAATTACTATGTATGCCAGCTTGCTAGGTTGGGATGCAGTCTGGGGTTCTCAGAAAGCACAGGGAATTTAGAATCCTTAGGAGACCAGGTTACTAATTAACATCTGTGCAATCTTCAGGGCACTCCAGAGTTTAAGAAACAGAACAATAAATGTAAATATGCAAATCTCCTTTAGGGGGTGCTCCTGATGATGTGGGTGATCTGGAAGAAGAAAACACAGAGGCGCCAAAATGGCCTAGAACTATCACAACAGATAATGATACAGATATATCAAATGGCTACTCACAAGCGAGGTGCACCCAATGGTGCTAGTGGGGCAGGCTGGCACTTCACAGTTGTGCAGCTAACTGTATACAAGCAAAAGTCAGGATTCTCACAGCTGGCTCCCAGTGTGTTCCTATATAGGGATAAAAGGACCCATCATAGCCCAGTTCAGTTTGGAAAAAATTAAATTTGATGTTATAAGTCACACATCATCCAAAGCACCTCCAGGTGCAATACAGACAGGCTGGCGCTTCTCAGCCGCCCAGCAGACTGATCTCCGGTAAATAGCAGGTTACACTCCAATCCACAAAAAATAAAAAGACAAGGTCCAAGAAGCAGCAAGTGTATGTTTAAAAACAATCTTTAATTTAAAAAACAACGTGTTTCTCAGCCTACACAGGGTTGTTTCCTCAGGCTATTCTAAATCATGAATAAAAATACACTTGCTATATACAGATCCACGTGTGCTCTGATTGGTAAAGTGTTAATTGATAACATCTGAATACTCTAACACAATGCAATAAGGCTACCATGGTGACAAAAGAAACAACACCATCATAAAACATAATACCCTACAATTATGTATAAACTTACCAATGATAAACAACAATGTGAGTTTAATAATGAGAGTAAAAAAACAAACCATGTAATATGTCGCAAAATTTATAGGACCAAAGTGGATCTCAAAAATCAACCAGAAATAAGGTTTTATAACATATTCAAAAACATATCGTGTATGAAAGGCAATCTGACAAGGGATAATAAAAGTGCCAAGGAGGAGTGTTTGTAAATTAACATTCTTGTAGTTATCCATTTTGAAAGCAAGACTCCAAGTGTATTAAGCCAAATCTTAGCTTACCACAAATCTGCACGGCACGTATTTCCAATCCGGCCGCCGCAGTCATAAGACCCAAATCCGACCACCCACAAGAGTGATCACAACATCAGACGTGACCAATCATAGTCTATGGCAGATTTACGTCACATTACAAAGAGTGGCCACATTGGAAATAACCCACGCCTCCATGTGGCTCCTCCTCTCCCTATTGCCTAAAACGGGCTATCGCCTAAGCTTTAAATTCCTGCATTTTAAATAAAGATAGCAAGAGAACGAAGAAAAATTGATTATATGAGTAAAGTAGAAAGTTGCTTAAAATTGCATGCTCTATCTGAATCATGAAAGAAAAAAAAGGGGTTTAGTATCCCTTTAACTTGATCTTGAGGGTTCTTCAGGCTCAGCCTATGCATGGTCTGGAAGTCAACTGTTGTCTTGAAAGCTTCTCTGTCTTTTGGCCATTTCCTCAACCAGAAGAGCTTTCTACTCTGTTATGTGATTTTTTCTTACCTTTTTTTTTTCATCAAGATAAAGTAGTTTTAAGAACAAACTACTCTTTCCTTCCTAAGGTTGTTTCTCCTGAAAACATAAATCAGGGAATTGTAGTCCAATCTATCTGTCCCGCTCCAAAAAACACTACTACTTCATAACTTGGATTTTTGAGCCTTGACTGTCTTTAAAACACTAAAGAATTCAGAATTTCTTCTTATTTGTTTATCCATTTTTCTGGTCCCTGCATGGAACAGAAAGCTACTTCCATCACCTTGGCAGCTTTGCTTAACCCCTTAATGACCATGGCATATCCTGTACGTCACTGGTCGTTAAGGGTTTTCTTGTCTATAATAGCTCAGGTCCCCCCTGAAACGTCGGGACTGCCATATTACACCCTCCACCCTAAATACTGTTCACTAGAAATAGCTATTAATAACACAATCCTCATAGAAAGATGTAATAAATAGTTTTGTCAGGGTTAAAGAGGCGACCTTATCCTCATACCTGAGGAAAACACACATAAAATTCATACACCATGCATATATAACACCCAAATTACTGTGATATCCCTTTAAGACTTTCTGACTATCAGCACTTCCTCCTATTTAAGGAAGTGCTTTTCCATTACTCAGTGCCTGAAAATTAAAGTGGATTCTCTCATCCTGTGCTACTGCTCTTTCCAATCAGTTTACTTTTCCCTTTCAGGTCATAAGTATCTTATTTTTTGAAGGCTGTTTGTATCTCAAAGTTTGCTGCATTTCTTTCCTGATTCTTTTGGACTGATACTGCTAATCGTATCCCTACGCTACCGGAACTCTATCACACGCGGCTGAAGCCGCACTCACACAAGCTGCTACCGGAACGCCGCTCTCTACTAATCTCCGGTTTAGCACTTACTCTGCTGTTATTACCTCTCTCCACGCTACACCATAGCTCCTGGGAAAATCTGGTCTTGTCACCACGCTGGTTTGGGTATCGTATTGTATACAAATCATAAGGTTCCCAAAAATAACGCTAAGTGTTTTTACTTACCTGAGGTGCATTACACTGAATTAACCTCCTCCTTGCTGGTCAATATTGCGTGTGTGCTGGAACTTTGTATATATATTTTAGAGTGTTTGTGTGAGTGCGTGAAACTTAAGGAAAGATATATTACCATTACTTTATCTAGAGTTGAACTCTATCACTTCGTTTCTTATCCTGAATATAAAGGATTTTTTCTCAATTTTTCTTTTTTTTTTGACAATATTAATGAATCATTGCTTATATAAAAGAGACTTAATAAGTATCTCTCATAAGATTTATTATTATCATTCATAGAGGTTTAATCCACACTTTTCATTTCAATTACTAAAATTAAATGCTCACCTTGAACATGCTAGTAGAACAAGTTATGTTTATTAGCTGTTTACAAGAATAGAGCAACATTCCATTTATTTTATTTTTTATTAAATTTACTCTGAAGTTTGGTGAGACAAAATTATCACAATTACACTCAAAATAGGTTCCAGGAGTACAACATATTTGTAATAAATGCTCATCCCCTGCCTCAGAGCTAATTCACTTTGTGTGGGATTGTCCCAGATTAAAAAGGGTCTTGGGTAAACTAACATACTGACTTTCCAACGTACTTATAGTTAAAATAGCTTTGATAGCAAAATGCATCCCCTTTCTACAAGATGACGATAACAGGCCTAAACATCATAGGTTCATCAATATGGTAGTGCTAATGGCTAGGACATTTCTCCTGCAATATTGGGCTAAAAATAGGGACCTACCCTTTAAGAAACTAATTAATGCTTTACATAATCAGTTGTTGGTAGAGCAGACAGACGTTCAAGGAAACCTAGATGCTAGGATTAAAATGTTCATTCATAAATGGGAGCCGTTCCGCTTATATATCCCATTACGTTTAAACAACATAATTCTGCCCCCTTCCAACATTCTCTATTTATGCTTAAAAAAACCTATATGGTAGATGATATCTGTCTACTCCCTAACTACAAAAATTTTATGCCTCTGGTCATTCATCGTGGAGGTCTCCTTGGTTCTAGCAGGCATATCTAGCGGGCATATCCACTCATCAATTCCTAATCTTCTTTAAGGTAAAGGCAACCTCTCTCACACATTCCTTTCTTTGCTTCTCTCCTCTTTCACTAGAATTATAATAATAATAGTCTTGTTAGTGATGGAGTTCTTAGGGTCCTAGCCCTATAGATGAGGAGTAATCCTCTCTGTGGTAATATTATGTTTTGATTATTTTATGTTAAATTTTGTTTTATTTATTTAGTTGAGGAACATAGATCCTGTAGCTCTCTTCACTGACATTGTTAATGCTGACTAGTTTTGTATGATGTTGCACTATCGAATATTGCTATATTATTAATGTCTTTGTTATCTCTACATTTTATTGTAGCCTGCCCAGGCATTTGTGATGGTGTTTGAGCATCCTTTATAAATAAAGTAATACAAAAAAATACACTGCCCAAGGCTGTCAATAACCCCGGTCGGGTGATTGTAAACCGCCAGTTCAGAGCTGGCATATAGGTTAGGAAACAGTGGTCTGATACAGAAGGCGCTGCAAAAGCTGCATTCGCATCTTGATAAATGGAGTCCTATGTATTTTATGATTGTTTTCATACTTTTCAGAAACCTCAAATCTTTAGTAAAACAGTTAGATGAATGTTGGAGAGTATGTGAAAATAGAGCGAGAGGATAGAAAGACAATTACATTAGTTGGAAATTAGGAAGAACATTTCATGCGTTTCCCTTATAGAGTAGGACTTTTTATACAAAAAAAGTAAACAAATATGTATTTAAATATTTGCATTTACAAAGAGCATCTTATATGGAAATACTCAGGAATATGAATAACTTGTGTTCAAAGTTGGAATTTGTTTAAATTATTTAAAAAATAAAAACAAAATGTAAATATAGGCTTGAAACAAAATGATCTTTAAAATTATATTTCTTTCCTAAGATATGGAGAGTCCACAACGTCATTCAATTACTAGTTGGAATATCACTCCTGGCCAGCAGGAGGAGACAAAGAGCACCACAGCAAAGCTGTTAAGTGTCACTCCACTACCCATAATCCCCAGTCATTCTCTTTGCCTCTGTCAATGGAGGAGGGGAAGTTTGGTGTCTGGAGAAATTAATTCCTTTTTCTGGTACTTTTCCCTGCAAGCAAGGATTTGGGGTTAGCTGAGTCCATGTCAATCTCTTCAGTAGAGTAGTGGTGGCTTTTAAGCAGTTAGGAAGTTGTGAGGTACTCCTTGCTTTGATTCCTAACACATTGCTGCCCATGGTACAGAAAGCCAGAGTTGGTTACTCTGTTCTTTCTTTTTCTACAGGTCTCTGTAAGGAGTATGTGTCCTTTCACGCCTTGTGAGCTGGCTTCCTGCCAGACAGCTAGACTGCAGGTAACTGCTTTTGTCTTCTAGGTCTTGGAGACTTGCACATCAGAAGAATATGTCATATGCAGTAGATGGGGAAATTTTTAAAATCCTTTATACAGGATTTTCTTTGGCAGTGGGCTGGCACATTATGTATGTTGAGACTAGAAGTTAATCTTCCCCTTATTGGGACATTTTTCCTCTTTGGGCTAATTTTGTTGAAATACTTTATTAGTATGTGTGTGGCTTATGTTTTATACAGGGATTTATCTTTAAACTTAAAATGTGCCAGTTGCTTTTCTTTGCTGGCTTAGCTAGAACAGGCTAACTGACAAACTGCTTGAGTTTGAAACAAGCTGCAGCTACTTGCATCTTATGTTGTAGGCAGAGGAAAAACTTTTGTTTGGAGCGTAGTTTCCTCTCTCTGCCGGTCATGTGACTTCTCTCTGCTGTCGGATATTCACGGAACGGAGCGGTGTCATTGAATTTCAGTCTCTTCAGTGTCTACTATACAATTGTTTTAGAGACTTCTGGCTGCCAAATTGTAGTATTAAAAATTCTTAAAGTGACAGTGTATTTAAAAAATTTGGCGTCATATACAGTGCCCTGCAGTTCCTCTCAGCTTCCTGGAGGAGTTTATTTGCCTGCAGATTTTGCTGCACAGGTATCTTCTGCGGTATCTGCAGCATTATCTGCTTTTCCTATGCTGGGAAAACGCAAGAGGAAAATTAGACATTCAGATAGTAAGGTTTCTGTTCCACCTACTGCTACGCAGGTTGCCCTCCCTCATAAGTCTGATGAGGAGGATACGCCGGTAGCCTCTGAGGGTGAAATCTTAGATTCGGACAGTATTATTCCTTCATCTGATACTGAAGAAGTAAACTTCAGATTTAAGCTTGAGCACCTTTGTGTAATGTTAAAGGAGGTATTGGCTACTTTGGACGACTCCAATACTTTTGTCATTGTCAACCCTAAGAAGTCTAGTAAACTTAATAAATACTATGATGTTCCTTCCTCTGTGGAAGTTTTTCCTGTCCCAGACCATGTGACGAAGATTATTTCATAGGAATGGGAGAAGCCAGGGATTCCTTTCTCCCCATCTCCTGTATTTAAAAAGATGTTTCCTGTTGCTGACTCCATTAAAGATTCTTGGCACACGGTGCCTAAAGTAGAAGTGGCTATTTCTACTCTTGCTAATAGAACTAAGATCCCTATAGAGGATAGCTGCTCCTTTAAGAATCCCATGGACAAAAAGCTGGAAGCTTATTTGAAGAAAATGTATGTTCATCAAGGTCTTCAATGGCAATCTGCAGTTTGTATTGCCACAGTAGCAAGTACGGCAACGCCTTGTCTGAATCAATTTTAGTAGAGACTCTGTTGGAGGAGATACAAGATAGGATTAAGGCTCTCAAACTAGCCAATTCCTTTATTTCTGATGCTAACTTGAAAGTTTTTAGACTGGGAGCCAAGATGTCTGGCTTCACTGTCCTAGCCTGCAGAGCATTGTGGCTAAAATCTTGGTCAGCTGATGTTACCTCTAAGTCCAAGCTTCTGGCACTTCCTTACAAGGGGAAGACCTTGTTCGGACTTAGTCTGGCAGAAATAATTTCTGATATTACAGGTGGAAAAGGGTCTTTTCTACCACAAGACGAGAAGAACAGACTCAAAAGACGTCAAAGTAATTTTCATTCCTTTCATAACTTCAAAAGTCAAAAGTCTTCCTCTCCCTCTTCCAAACAGGAACAGTCCAAGTCTTCTTGGAAGCTCAATCAATCTTGGAATAAGGGGAAGCAATCAAAGAAACCATCAGCTGAGTCTAAGTCAGCATGAAGGGTTGGCCCCCGATTCGGGATTGGATCAAGTGGGGCGCAGACTTTCCCTGTTTTGTCAAGTGTGAATACGAGATGTCCCAGATTCTTGGGCTGTGGACATAGTATCTCAGGGTTACAAAATAGAATTCAAAACTTTCCCTGCCAGGGGCTGATTCCAGCTCTCAAGATTATCTGCAGATCAGGTAAAAAGAGAGGCATTCTTGAACTGCATTCAGAACCTTTCCTCCCTGGGAGTGATTGTTCCAGTTCCAGTAAGGGAACAGGGTCTAGGATTCTATTCAAATCTGTTTGTGATTCCCAACAAAGAGGGAAATTTTTGACCCATTTTAGACCTAAACTGCCTCTACAAGTTTCTCAGGGTACCGTCCTTCAAAATGGAAACCATTCGTTCCATGCTTCCTTTGGTCCAAGAGGGTCAGTTCATGACGACCATAGACCTGAAGGACACTTATCTTCATGTTCCCATCCACAGGGATCATCACAAATTCCTGAGATTCGCCTTTCTAGACAAACACTTTCAGTTTGTGGCTCTTCCATTTGGCCTTGCCACAGCTCCCAGAATTTTCTCAAAGGTTCTGGGGGCTCTCATGTTAGTGATCAGGACTCGGGAAATTGCAGTGGCGCCATACCTGGACGACATATTGGTTCAGGCGCCATCTTTTCAACAAGCAAACTCTCATACAGAGATATTGTTGTCTTTTCTAAGTTCCCATGGTTGGAAAGTGAATCTGGAAAAGAGTTCCCTTGTTCCAGCTACAAGGGTGGTTTTCTTAGGGACCATAATAGATTCTCTATCTATGAAAAATTTTCTGAAGGAGGTCAGAAAATCCAAAATTCTCCCTCTTGCCTCTCTCTTCAGTCTACTGTTCAGCCATTAGTGGCTCAATGTATGGAGGTAATTGGTCTGATGGTCGCTTCCATGGACATCATTCCCTTTGCTCGATTCCATTTGAGAGCTCTGCAATTATGCATGCTCAGACAATGGAACAGAGACCATTCGGATTTTTCTCAGAGGATAGATCTAGACCAGTCGACAAGAGACTCTCTCCCGTGTTGGCTTTCTCAGGACCATCTGTCTCAGGGCACATGCTTCCGGAGACCTTCCTGGGTGATTGTGACCACAGACGCCAGCCTGCTAGGCTGGGGAGCAGTCTGGGACTCATTAAAGGCGCAGGAACTATAGACTCGGGAGGAGTCTGCTCTCCCCATAAACATCTTGGGGTTGAGAGCGATTTACAATGCTCTGATGGCTTGGCCTCAATTGTCCTTAGCCTGGTTTATCAGGTTTCAGTTGGACAACATCACCTCAGTGGTGCAACACATAACAAGTTTAACAACTAGTTAGTATCTGAATAAAGTTCTATGTGGGATTAAATATAAAGAAAACAATAGGATATGATATATGTAGCTATTTGTTGTGATAACTTATGATCTTTGTGCATAAACAACTTAATAGCAATTAGTATAGCTAAACATTATTAGGCACAATGGGAATGTTTGCCTAACAAGAAATAAGCAGAAATAAATGAGAATGTATATACAAACTTAGCAGATAAGAGGTTAACCAAAAATAATATAAATGGAAAATCAGTGTGAAAGCACAAGCAAGGTTAGTTGATCTGTATCCTTAGGCTTACAGGTGTTATTAAAGGGACACTGAACCCAAATGTTTTCTTTTGTAATTCAGAAAGAGCATACAATTTTAAGCAACTTTCTAATTTACTCCTATTTTCAAATTTTCTTCGTTCTCTTGCTATCATTATTTGAAAAAGAAGGCATTTAAGCTTTTTTTTGGTTTCAGTACTCTGGACAGCACTTTTTTATTGGTGGATGAATTTATCCACCAATCAGCAAGGACAACCCAGGTTGTTCACCAAAAATGGGCCGGCATCTAAACTTACATTCTTGCATTTCAAATAAACATACCAAGAGAATGAAGAAAATTTGATAATAGGAGTAAATTAGAAAGTTGCTTAAAATGTCATGCTCAATCTGAATCACGAAAGAAAATTTTTGGTTACAGTGTCCCTTTAAGTAATTGCAAACACAGAAACCTCAGCAGTTGGAAAATAAACTGAACCAGTTTTAGATTGAAATACAGTCACTGTATAGATTTGAGTAATAGAACAATACCTTAGGAGATTTTATTCAAAATGTTCCACTGGATTTGTGAAGGGAGACACAGGAAGGTGATGCCTGAGAGTGTTGACCTGAACCAGCAAAAAGGCAGTTTTCAAATTAAGATTTGTGGGTTAGCTTTAACTGAAAGTTAAAGGCACAACATAGAAGAATCTGGAGAGAAAACAAAACAAATTAGTTGAGCCTGCTGATAAGCAACCAAATGATGACAGAAAACACTAACATCCCTTCAATTGAAATTCCCTGAGGATATAAACTAAGTTTAGACACACTGCTACTATATTAAAGAAGCAATGAAACTGACTTGCATTAATCAAGCAAAGTTTGCTTGTCTGAACACAGCTGATAAAGGCAGTGTTCATAGGAGGCGGTACTTCCTTAAAGAGACAGGAATAGTCGTGACAGTATCCTCCCCTGAAGGAATCCACTACGAGTATTCAATGGTGAGGTTTCAATGGGTGAAGTCTATGGAACAACTTGACAAGTTTAGGTGCATGAATCTCGGTATAAGGAATCCAAGAATCCTCCTCAGAACTGTATCCCTTTGAGAGAGTATAGCTCCTAATCCAAAATTAGATGCGTCTACTTCAAGTATAAATTGCTTGTCAGGATCTGGGTAACTAAGGATTGGTGCTGAAGTAAAATTTTCCTTTAATAGTTGGAAAGCCTGTTGTTGAAGAGTAGACCATTGGAATTTGTGGTGTTTCCCTGTTAGTTGGGTGAGAGGTTTTACAATTTGTGAGAAGTTATGAATAAATCTTCTGTAAAAATTAGCAAAACCGTGGCTTACACGTGTTATTAAGTAATTGCAAACACAGAAACCTCAGCAGTTTGAAAATAAACTGAACCAGTTTTAGATTAAAATACAGTCACTGTATAGATTTGAGTAATATAACAATACCTTAGGAGATTCAAAATGTTCCACTGGGTTTGTGAAGGGAGACACAGGAAGGTGATGCCTGAGAGTGTTGACCTGAACCAGCAAAAAGGCAGTTTTCAAAGTAAAATTTGTGGGTTAGCTTTAACTGAAAGTTAAAGGCACAACATAGAAGAATCTGGAGAGATAACAAAACAAAGTAGATGAGCCTGCTGATAAGCAACCAAATGATGACAGAAAACACTAAGATCCCTTCAATTGAAATTCCCTGAGGATATAAACAAAGTTTAGACACACTGCTGCTATATTACAGAAGCAATGAAACTGACTTGCATTAATCAAGCAAAGTTTGCTTGTCTAAACACAGCTGATAAAGGCAGTGTTCATAGGAGGAGGAGGTACTTCCTTAAAGAGACAGGAATAGTCGTGACAAGTGGCTTACATCAACCACCAGGAAGGAACTCAGAGTTCCTTAGCCATGAAGGAGGTGGCACAGATTATTCTGTGGGCAGAAGCTCAAAATTGTTGTCTATCTGCCATCCACTTTCCTGGAATGGACAACTGGGAAGCGGATTGCCTGAGCAAACAGACATTTAATCCCGGGGAGTGGGCTCTCTATCTGGAGGTGTTCTTCAGGGTTAATCCTCAAATAGGGGGTGCCGGAGTTGGATCTGATGGCGTCTCGGCAGAACGCCAAGCTTCCAAAGTATAGTTCAAGGTCAAGAGATCCACAGGCTGCTCTGATAGATGCTCTGGCGGTTCCTTGAGATTTTGGTCTGGCATACCTGTTTCCACCGTTTGTGCTCCTTCCACAAGTTATTGCTCGTATCAAACAAGAGAGAGCATCGGTAATACTAATAGCTCCTGCATGGTCTCGCAGGATCTGGTATGCAGACCTAGTGAAGATGTCTTCTCGACCACCTTGGAGGTTTCCTCTGAGGAAGGACCTTCTAACTCAGGGTTCATTCCTCCATCCAAATCTCATTTTTCTGAAGCTGACTGCTTGGAGATTGAACACTTAGTTCTGTCTAAGCGTGGATTTTCTGAGTCGGTTATTGAGATCATGATCCAGGCTTGCAAGCCTGTTACTCACAAAATTACCATAAGGTATGGTGTAAATACCTTTATTGGTGTGAATCTAAGGGCTACTCTTGGAGTAGGGTCACGATTCCTAGAATTTTGTCTTTTCTCCAGGAAGTTCTGGAGAAAGGGTTGGCAGTCAGTTCTCTGAAAGGTCAGATTTCTGCTTTATCTATTCTTTTACATAAGCGTCTGGCGAATGTGCCAGATGTTCAATCTTTTTGTCAGGCCCTGGTCAGAATCAGGCCTGTGTTTAAACCTGTTGCTCCTCTTGGAGCCTTAATCTTGTTCTTACAGTTTTGCTGCAGGCTCCATTTGATATTAAGTTGTTATCTTGGAAGGTTTTGTTTCTTATTGCTATCTCTTCTGCTCAGAGAGTTTCAGAACTCTAGGCTTTGCAGTGTGATTCGCCTTACCTTATCTTTCATGTGGACTAAATTGGGGTTTTTTCCTAAAGTGGTTTCGGATAGAAATATTAATCAGGAAATTGTTGTTCATTCTCTCTGTCCCAATCCTTCTTCTCATAAAGAATGTCTGTTCCACTGCTAAAATTCTACCTACAGGTGACTAAAGATTTTCACCAGTCCTGCCCTGTTTGTTTATTTCTCAGGAAAGCGTAAGGGTCAGAAGGCTACTTCTACTTCTCTTTCTCTCTGTTTGAGAAGTATGATTTGTTTTGCTTATGAGACTGCTGGACAGCAGCCTCCTGAGAAAATTACAGCTCATTCCACTAGGGCTGTCTCGTCTTCTTGGGCTATCAAAGATGAAGCCTCTGTGGAACAGCTTTGCAAGGCTGCAACTTGGTCCTCTCTGCATACTTTTTCCAAATTTTCCAAATGTGATACTTTTGCCTCGGCTAAGGCTTCTTTTGGGAGAAAGGTTCTTCAAGCAGTGGTACCTTCTGTTTAGGTCTGCCTGTCTTGTTCTCCCTCCCTGTTCATTCTGTGTCCTCTAGCTTGGGTATTGGTTCCCACTAGTGAATGATGTCGTGGACTCTCCATATCTTAGGAAAGAAAACAAAATGTATGCTTACCTGATAAATTTCTTTCCGGATATGGAAAGTCCACGACCCCACCCTTTATTAAGACAGTTATTTTTGTCTAAACCTCAAGCACCTCTACACCTTTGTGTTATTATTTTTCCATTTCCCTTCGGTCGAATGACTGGGGATTATGGGTAGGGGAGTGACACTTTTTGCCTCCTCCGGCTGGCCAGGAGTGAGATTCCCACTAGTAATTGAATGACGTCATGGACTCTCCATATCCGGAAAGAAAGAAATTCATCAGGTAAGCATACATTTTTTTTTTTGGTTAATAATTACTGAGAGAGAACACTGATTTTAATGTGTGATATAGTGATTTGTCCAGCAAGCGAAATGAGTTAAAAGCCAAAAAAAGGCATTGGCTGGTAGAACATTTGCACTTTTTTCAAATGCTGCCCATTTGCAATGGAACACAGATTACAAATAATTTACTTCTACTTCTTTAAGTCTTTTGCAATAATATGCAGATATCTCTGGGAGTAAAGCACTTAACTGTTTCATTGTTGTATATAAAGGCTGTATTTAAAAAAAGATAAAAAAATTTAAATACGCAAATTAAATGAAATAAAACTGCACTGCATGTACGCTGCATGCACTACGTATACTGTATAATTAATAGCTGTCACTGCATAAGTTACATCTTTTACTCTGCATATCTAGATACACTCGACTCATCCTCATTACAAAACACTGCTCCTGCTCTAAACAAGCGTGCTGTTTAAAATATGAATGCATAGAACATATCTAGAATAGATCTGATCACATGTAAATAGTGACATCTAACATTATCGTCCATGACATGATAAAGTCCTATAAGTGGCGGAGTTGCTCTATATAACCTTAATTTCCTGGATTTGAAAGCTTGATTGAGGACTTAAAGTGCAGTATTTACATTAATTTTGGACTTTTAATTTCTCTTTCTTTTTTGTGATGGTGATGGTGGTGGTATTGGTGGGGTGGTGCGTACTTGTAAACACAGATAATAAATACAGTGTCCATTACATAAAATGTAATTTATAAATGCTCGTGTACTAACTCTAAGAACGGTGAACAATCTATCACAGCTGCCTTCCATGGTTGTTGTAGTATGCTAGAACATCATATCAGAAGTTATACATTTGGACAGCAATAAATACCTTTTACACTGAAATTACCACTCCAGCACATGGGGGATCCTGTGCCCACCAAACTGAAGTCAGGTAAGAAAGAGAAAGAGGAGTGGCTGAGACCAAATTGTAAAGGACCAATGTGAGAGTGAAGTTGTTGTGACATATTGATTGGTCATGGCAGGAAAAGAAGGAGATAGAAGAGAACAGAGGTTTGAGAGGTGTTGCAGATCTCATGTCTTTATGTTGCTGTGAAATTTGGTGGTGTGGTTAGTTGGTGGGAGTGTAGAGAGTTTTCTAATGTTGCAAAAGAGGAGATGATTGTCAGAAAGAGAATAAGGGGAATTTGTGAGGTGTGAGATAGTGCACTGATAACTAAAGATCAGATCAAGGCCCATAGTTATTAAGGTCTGGCAGACCTGATCTGACACTGTGGATCAGGTCCGCCAGACCTCGCTGAATACGGCGAGCAATACGCTCACCGTATTCAGCATTGCACCAGCAGCTCACAAGAGCTGCTGGTGCAACGCCGCCCCCTGCAGACTCGCGGCCAATGGGCCGCCAGCAAGGGGGTGTCAATCAACCCGATCGTACTCGATCGGGTTGATTTCCGGCGATGTCTGTCCGCCTGCTCAGAGCAGGCGGACAGGTTATGGAGCAGCGGTCTTTGTGACTGCTGCTTCATAACTGCTGTTTCTGGCGAGCCTGCAGGAACTTGATACATATGCCCCCAAGTGTCATGACCATATTTATGAGTGGGATGTGAGCCGGAGGAGTTTTGTTGCTCTAGGGGAGGTGGGAATGTCAATAAGAGGGTTAAAATTACCAAGAAAATGAACAGAGGTGTCTGAAGACAGAAGATAAGGGTAGCCAGGTAGCAATGTGATCAAGAAATTAAGTTGGCGAGTTTGGGTAGATATATAATAATTACGCAATGTAGAAAGTGGGAATAAATTAATCATGTAGTTTTGGGAGGAAGAAAATGTGTGAGCAGATTTGGGGTGTTAGTAAAATCATTTTTAAAAAGTATAATTAATAATAATGATAATAAAATGATCTCTCTATCTATGGGGTTGATTACATTCTATTGTCCGTTTTTGTTTTCATTGGGTGTTTGGCTGGAAAAGGGCACTTTTCATTTAAATGCAATCACAATATGGGGTTTTGGCTGTTTCTCAGAGCTGAAAAAATACTTTTCAGCAGGGATCTTTAGGGAAAGTAAGAAAATTTAAATCAGGACCCCAACATGTAGAAATGGTTGTTTCTTCTTCACCCTTGCATTGTTGTAATTGTTAGTTTTAGTAATTTTGTCTTAATAAACAGGCTTTCAATTAGGATTGTGTCTTTATGACTGGGCTTTCAAATGGGATTGCACCTTTGTTACCAGGTTTTCTAAAGGAAGCACTACTTTGTAATCAGGATTTAAACTGGTTTGCGCCTTTGTGATTGCAAAAACAGCTTTCGTGCAGTTCCTATTGCAATGGAGTGAGTGTGAAAACTGTTAAATACCTATTTTAGAAGATAAGTTGCAGCCACTTTCTTATAATATAAATATGTAGTGTTCTTCATGACTTCAGATGCACATCCCTCCAAACTGGAAAACATTGCTTTATCAATCAATAACTGGAAATATAAAAAACAATTTAAAAAAAACAACTCTTTTAAAATATAAAAATATTATATTAGTGATAGTTCATTGAAAGAACTATTTAATAAATTACAAAATATGTTAACTGATGAACATAGACACTGGTGGGATAAATATACTCTAGAAGAATATCTTGAGATAAAGGTTATTCCCAGAGGGTTAAGAGTCTTTAAAAAAAATGTTCATTTAAAAATGCTGAAGAATTGAAGAAAAAATGGGATTCTATTATAACTGACTCTTCTTTTAAATTGATAGAATTTTTAATTGAACACAGAAAAAGTTAATTAGATAAACTAGGTGAAGAAATTAACATTGTACAGATGGAATTGGAAAATGATCAATATACTAAGGACTTTGATACATCATTAACACCGGTGCTAAATAATAAAGACAAATATCAATCAGAAATAATTAACAGAAAATAAAATGAATAGGGATTTAAAGGATTATAGTGATGATAAAATGTATACATATAATAACAAAACAGATCGCTGAGAGTTCTAATTTTGTTCAAACTAAAAAATATGTGATTGGAAAAAAATTCAAAGGAAGCAAAAACAGAACTCTCAGTCTGATCGTAAAAATTATTTGGGATTTAATAAGAATTCTAGATGTACTAACAATAGAGGAAAAGTTAATCATATGAGATCTATGACAAATGATCACTCTTCTAAGAACTATAGAGAAAGATCAAACAAAAATGCCTTTTATCAAGAAAAATCAGGTTCCTCTGTCTCTAATAAAACTAAAATGTTATATATTAAATTATATAGGTCTAGATTCCGTTTCCTGTTTTGTGATGAAAATAATGTTTATGATCACACTGAGAATGAACTGTCTATATCAAGAGGCCATTATGATTACTGCCCACATTCTAAAATTCCTTCTTGGAAAAGAGATCAGTGGAATGTTCAAATTGATACAGAGAGGGCAGAGCCAGAGCCTGACGGAGCATGGAGTCGGACGTGTAGGTGAGAGACTCCATGCAAGGCTCTAAGTTCAGGAGAGCATGAGGGATTTTTAGCTACTTGGACTCCCTAAGGTCAGGACCTAAACCGACACTAAGGCTCAGTCCATCCACCGCCGGGCACAAAACTGTGTTCTGAGCGACTTCGGCAACAGTACAGGCTTAACAAGCAGTAATGCTGGACGGGCTGACGCCATATTAAAGAGACATGTGGCGGGAGCGGCCAAGATGTGGTGAGTCGCTATAACGGAGAAACCCAGAGACACAAGGGGGTTACCCAGGACTGGATAGTCCCTAGATAGACAGTCCATGAGCAGTACACACTTACCCCTTAGGATACAGCTGAGAGGTCTTTTGAGAATGCCCACATCAAGCATATAATTTTGTGCTGGGGAAAAACAGATACGATCCGGCAGAGGGGAGGTCATAAAACAGCTTGGTATATGACGGAGGGCTGTGAGACGCTCAGTCAGAATTTATGCTGAGGATTAGGTCATCACTATGCCATACTAATATGACTGCAATAACTACACTCATTACTAAGGATTAAGGTGGCATTAAGGGGCAGTTTGCAAAAGCATTCCTGTGTAAAGGCGCTATACTCCCTGGAGGCTAGGGGAAAGAAGCTGCACTAATAAAAACTAAGCCCATACTACTATTGCCTTTAAATACACAGAAGAGAAAAATAAGGTCAATCTCACCTACAGGCTGATAACTCATAGTACCCCCTCCCCATAATAATTTGCAAAGGGAAAGGTAGTGGACATTCAGCGAAGCTTGACCCAGAGGCCATTAACAACAGCTAAAGAGTGGCCTGGGGGCTTGTGCACCCTAACTTTAAAGATAGCGGCAAGGAAACCACCCAAACATTCACGGAGGGGGGGAAAGCACCCACAGCAAATATCTTCTTTAAATCCTCCTCTAAGGGAGAGAAACAACAAAACTCCCAGCAAGCCTTGCAAGATGATGAGGTTGACTATGACACAAACTCCGCTTCAGTACAAGATGACTATACCCCAGTCACGAAAGCAGATCTCAAGTTGCTGGTCTCAAAGCAGGACATCTCTGCCAATTTTGATAAATTATGGGAGAAAATGGATGCGATGCAGCAAACGGTAACCAGTAGCTTTGCAGGCATTAAACAGGAGATTCAAGAGTTGGGTACTCGGGTAGCCTCTCTGAAAGATAATGAAGAATTATTAAGGGAAGAGGTCAACTCAGTTTCTCAACAAGCTACTGCTTATCAACTAGAGATGGAGACTATTCAAGACAAATTGGAGGATCTTGAAAACCGGGGTCGCCGGTGTAATGTTAGGCTGAGGGGAATACCTGAAGATGTTACAGCAGCTAACCTGGAGAATCTACTACAACTTTTCCAAGCTATTACAGGAGTGGCGGAGTTGAGCATGTTTCAGATGGAGAGAGCTCATAGAGCTCTGAGAGCTAAACGCAAAGGTGATGCCCCTCCCCGGGACGTCATTGTTCGCATGTTCAGATTCCATGAAAAAGAAGCAATATAAGCGGCTGCCAGAAAAAATCTGACCTTTCAATTTCAGGGGTCAGTGATTCAATTCTACCAGAACCTTTGCTCAAGGACCCTGCAGAGGAGAGGCGCTTTGAAGCCTCTTACAGCATTACTTCGGAAAAACCAAATCACCTATAGATGGGGCTTCCCTTTTGCATTGAATATACTGCACTCCGGTATAACATATACCCTGCGGGAAGCAAAAGACATTCCAGATATATGCAACCACCTGGGGCTGGAATCCCCCCAACTGGCATCCACTATGCCGGGAGGAGGTGTAGAGGGGCCCAGCAATTCAAGAAATCTCCCACAAAGACAGAGCTGGACAAGGATCCCTAAGAAGAAGCAGAAGAGCTGAATGACCTCCCTCACCCTATCAGAAGAGTGCAGATCCTCCGCGATAACTCACTACCCTGGATGGACGCTTTCCAGATAAGTATACTCACACTGTGTTAGTTCTCAACATGACACAAATCTAGACAGTGTTCATTGATATATGACTTTTTACGGTCTGAGAGGAGAGCCCAGTCGGGGCGAGGTTACCAAGTAATGGATGTGACCGTTGAAGAGTTTAGTTTATTGGTGTGAACTCTTTGAAAGGACAATATGATCAGTCACACCCAGAAATGGATGTGTTAATATTCCACAAACCTATTATATATCTATGTTAAGAGTTGAGGTGTTTAGATTGATCAGCATAATTAATATAATATTCCTTTGGACGTAACTTAAGTCTCCTGAACTGCATTTCAAATGTTAACGTATAATTATTCATTGCAAGGAGGATTTCCTACCTGCTTTGTAATAATGAAAAAAAATTCTCTTTTTTTATTGTTATAATGTCTATGCTAAAAGTATTGACATTCGCCTTATTTTTTTTAATGCATGTTATGTTTTTTTCTTTGTAATGGTATGTTTTTTTTACTGTTTCACGTGTTTGGTTAGCTTTTCAGTGGTGGTCTGTGATTCTACATTTAAGGAGTGGGGGGTATAGCTAGGTAGGGCGCCCTTAAGGTTTACTTATTATGACACAACCTATTAGAATTATCTCACGTAATGTGAGAGGGCTCAATACTGATATCAAAAGGAGGACGGCACTCAGTACATTAGGCCACGAGCAGACATTAAAGAGATACTGCCTAAATATTGGTCTAAGAATTTTAATCTCTCCTACCACTCGACCGCTGATTCAAAAAAAGGGGGGTGTCTATCCTTATAAGCCAATCTATACAATTTAATACTGATGAAGTAATCTCAGATCCATTGGGAAGATATTTTATAGTAAAAGGCTGCATCCAAGACACCCCTGGTTACTATCTGTAACGTATATGCCCCTAATGAAAAGCAGGAGCTATTTTTCAGTAATATCTTCCAGTTACTGACTCAATGGTCCCAAACCAGAATTATACTTGCGGGAGACTTTAACATATCCCTCACCCCGTATACCACTAAATCGGCCAAAAATTTAACTAGCAAGTAGCATAGGCATAATGGTCAATTATAGATAATTAAAGATAACCTAGCTATGCATAACATTATAGACTCCTGGGAAGCTCTATATGGGGTCACAACAGATTATACATTTTATTCAAGTGCACATAAAACATATTCCAGACTGGATTATATTTTTGTTAGTCAGACGCTGATCCCAAATATCCCGTCATCCTTGATTCAGCCCTGTGTTTAGTCAGACCATTCCTGGGTTCAGTTGGAGTTGACGGGTATTTTAAACATTCATAGACAATGCTCATGGACTTTTGACCCTTCCATTCTTAAATTTCAGCCTACACATCTCAAAATATCACAAGCTCTAAAAGAATATTGGCAACTGAATAAAGACACGACAGGTGCGATTAACGCATGGGCAGCACATAAACCCTTACTTAGGGGTTTACTAATTAAAGAAAAATCGATAACCAATAAAAAATGCAGAGCCACAATAGATAAGCTCTTAAATTGCAAGATTTGATTTGGGTCCCAGTCCATTACAGACCTAAACGCTGGTTGAATAATCCCATTATTAAATTCTGTGTAACATCCTGGGGGGGCGGAATTAGCCACTGCAGAGATGAGACGTGTTTTCATGCAGCTCCTGCTCATAAACACAATATTTGTTAGGATTTGAGTAATCCAGCCGAAAAAGCCCTTATAATTTTCTTGTGCCCTCAACAACTTTCCAATTTACTTCCATTAACAAAATGTGCACAGTCTTTTTATATTTAACCTTTTTGAGTCACCAGCTCCTACTGAGCATGTGCAAGAATAAGTGTGTATGCATTTGTGAATGGTTGATGGTTGTCACATGGTACGTGTATGCATTTGTCATTGACTGATGGCTGTCACATGGTACAGGGGGAGTGGAAAAAGACATAACTTTAAAAATTGTCAGAAAAAAAAATCTACTACTCATTTGAAGTTCAGACTAAGTGCTATTGCATTGTCTTGTTATCTTGCATTTGTTGATTATGCAAATCTATTGTATTGACTGGTCCTTTAAGCAGAGCAGGAGCTGCAGCGCCATACTCCTACATGAAAAGGCCCTGATCGCGTGAGGTACCGGTTCTCCATTTTCATCATTCTAGCGTGGCTTCAAGAGAAATAACCCTCGGCAATGAACAATACATTATAGAAATTAAGTTGGCGAGTTTGGGTAGATATATAATAATTACGCAATGTAGAAAGTGGGAATAAATTAATCATGTAGTTTTGGGAGGAAGAAAATGTGTGAGAAGATTTGGGGTGTTAGTAAAATCATTTTTAAAAAGTATAATTAATAATAATGATAATAAAATGATCTCTCTATCTATGGGGTTGATTACATTCTATTGTCCGTTTTTGTTTTCATTGGGTGTTTGGCTGGAAAAGGGCACTTTTCATTTAAATGCAATCACAATATGGGGTTTTGGCTGTTTCTCAGAGCTGAAAAAATACTTTTCAGCAGGGATCTTTAGGGAAAGTGAGAAAATTTAAATCAGGACCCCAACATGTAGAAATGGTTGTTTCTTCTTCACCCTTGCATTGTTGTAATTGTTAGTTTTAGTAATTTTGTCTTAATAAACAGGCTTTCAATTAGGATTGTGTCTTTATGACTGGGCTTTCAAATGGGATTGCACCTTTGTTACCAGGTTTTCTAAAGGAAGCACTACTTTGTAATCAGGATTTAAACTGGTTTGCGCCTTTGTGATTGCAAAAACAGCTTTCGTGCAGTTCCTATTGCAATGGAGTGAGTGTGAAAACTGTTAAATACCTATTTTAGAAGATAAGTTGCAGCCACTTTCTTATAATATAAATATGTAGTGTTCTTCATGACTTCAGATGCACATCCCTCCAAACTGGAAAACATTGCTTTATCAATCAATAACTGGAAATATAAAAAACAATTTAAAAAAAACAACTCTTTTAAAATATAAAAATATTATATTAGTGATAGTTCATTGAAAGAACTATTTAATAAATTACAAAATATGTTAACTGATGAACATAGACACTGGTGGGATAAATATACTCTAGAAGAATATCTTGAGATAAAGGTTATTCCCAGAGGGTTAAGAGTCTTTAAAAAAAATGTTCATTTAAAAATGCTGAAGAATTGAAGAAAAAATGGGATTCTATTATAACTGACTCTTCTTTTAAATTGATAGAATTTTTAATTGAACACAGAAAAAGTTAATTAGATAAACTAGGTGAAGAAATTAACATTGTACAGATGGAATTGGAAAATGATCAATATACTAAGGACTTTGATACATCATTAACACCGGTGCTAAATAATAAAGACAAATATCAATCAGAAATAATTAACAGAAAATAAAATGAATAGGGATTTAAAGGATTATAGTGATGATAAAATGTATACATATAATAACAAAACAGATCGCTGAGAGTTCTAATTTTGTTCAAACTAAAAAATATGTGATTGGAAAAAAATTCAAAGGAAGCAAAAACAGAACTCTCAGTCTGATCGTAAAAATTATTTGGGATTTAATAAGAATTCTAGATGTACTAACAATAGAGGAAAAGTTAATCATATGAGATCTATGACAAATGATCACTCTTCTAAGAACTATAGAGAAAGATCAAACAAAAATGCCTTTTATCAAGAAAAATCAGGTTCCTCTGTCTCTAATAAAACTAAAATGTTATATATTAAATTATATAGGTCTAGATTCCGTTTCCTGTTTTGTGATGAAAATAATGTTTATGATCACACTGAGAATGAACTGTCTATATCAAGAGGCCATTATGATTACTGCCCACATTCTAAAATTCCTTCTTGGAAAAGAGATCAGTGGAATGTTCAAATTGATACAGAGAGGGCAGAGCCAGAGCCTGACGGAGCATGGAGTCGGACGTGTAGGTGAGAGGCTCCATGCAAGGCTCTAAGTTCAGGAGAGCATGAGGGATTTTTAGCTACTTGGACTCCCTAAGGTCAGGACCTAAACCGACACTAAGGCTCAGTCCATCCACCGCCGGGCACAAAACTGTGTTCTGAGCGACTTCGGCAACAGTACAGGCTTAACAAGCAGTAATGCTGGACGGGCTGACGCCATATTAAAGAGACATGTGGCGGGAGCGGCCAAGATGTGGTGAGTCGCTATAACGGAGAAACCCAGAGACACAAGGGGGTTACCCAGGACTGGATAGTCCCTAGATAGACAGTCCATGAGCAGTACACACTTACCCCTTAGGATACAGCTGAGAGGTCTTTTGAGAATGCCCACATCAAGCATATAATTTTGTGCTGGGGAAAAACAGATACGATCCGGCAGAGGGGAGGTCATAAAACAGCTTGGTATATGACGGAGGGCTGTGAGACGCTCAGTCAGAATTTATGCTGAGGATTAGGTCATCACTATGCCATACTAATATGACTGCAATAACTACACTCATTACTAAGGATTAAGGTGGCATTAAGGGGCAGTTTGCAAAAGCATTCCTGTGTAAAGGCGCTATACTCCCTGGAGGCTAGGGGAAAGAAGCTGCACTAATAAAAACTAAGCCCATACTACTATTGCCTTTAAATACACAGAAGAGAAAAATAAGGTCAATCTCACCTACAGGCTGATAACTCATAGTACCCCCTCCCCATAATAATTTGCAAAGGGAAAGGTAGTGGACATTCAGCGAAGCTTGACCCAGAGGCCATTAACAACAGCTAAAGAGTGGCCTGGGGGCTTGTGCACCCTAACTTTAAAGATAGCGGCAAGGAAACCACCCAAACATTCACGGATGGGGGGAAAGCACCCACAGCAAATATCTTCTTTAAATCCTCCTCTAAGGGAGAGAAACAACAAAACTCCCAGCAAGCCTTGCAAGATGATGAGGTTGACTATGACACAAACTCCGCTTCAGTACAAGATGACTATACCCCAGTCACGAAAGCAGATCTCAAGTTGCTGGTCTCAAAGCAGGACATCTCTGCCAATTTTGATAAATTATGGGAGAAAATGGATGCGATGCAGCAAACGGTAACCAGTAGCTTTGCAGGCATTAAACAGGAGATTCAAGAGTTGGGTACTCGGGTAGCCTCTCTGAAAGATAATGAAGAATTATTAAGGGAAGAGGTCAACTCAGTTTCTCAACAAGCTACTGCTTATCAACTAGAGATGGAGACTATTCAAGACAAATTGGAGGATCTTGAAAACCGGGGTCGCCGGTGTAATGTTAGGCTGAGGGGAATACCTGAAGATGTTACAGCAGCTAACCTGGAGAATCTACTACAACTTTTCCAAGCTATTACAGGAGTGGCGGAGTTGAGCATGTTTCAGATGGAGAGAGCTCATAGAGCTCTGAGAGCTAAACGCAAAGGTGATGCCCCTCCCCGGGACGTCATTGTTCGCATGTTCAGATTCCATGAAAAAGAAGCAATATAAGCGGCTGCCAGAAAAAATCTGACCTTTCAATTTCAGGGGTCAGTGATTCAATTCTACCAGAACCTTTGCTCAAGGACCCTGCAGAGGAGAGGCGCTTTGAAGCCTCTTACAGCATTACTTCGGAAAAACCAAATCACCTATAGATGGGGCTTCCCTTTTGCATTGAATATACTGCACTCCGGTATAACATATACCCTGCGGGAAGCAAAAGACATTCCAGATATATGCAACCACCTGGGGCTGGAATCCCCCCAACTGGCATCCACTATGCCGGGAGGAGGTGTAGAGGGGCCCAGCAATTCAAGAAATCTCCCACAAAGACAGAGCTGGACAAGGATCCCTAAGAAGAAGCAGAAGAGCTGAATGACCTCCCTCACCCTATCAGAAGAGTGCGGATCCTCCGCGATAACTCACTACCCTGGATGGACGCTTTCCAGATAAGTATACTCACACTGTGTTAGTTCTCAACATGACACAAATCTAGACAGTGTTCATTGATATATGACTTTTTACGGTCTGAGAGGAGAGCCCAGTCGGGGCGAGGTTACCAAGTAATGGATGTGACCGTTGAAGAGTTTAGTTTATTGGTGTGAACTCTTTGAAAGGACAATATGATCAGTCACACCCAGAAATGGATGTGTTAATATTCCACAAACCTATTATATATCTATGTTAAGAGTTGAGGTGTTTAGATTGATCAGCATAATTAATATAATATTCCTTTGGACGTAACTTAAGTCTCCTGAACTGCATTTCAAATGTTAACGTATAATTATTCATTGCAAGGAGGATTTCCTACCTGCTTTGTAATAATTAAAAAAAATTCTCTTTTTTTATTGTTATAATGTCTATGCTAAAAGTATTGACATTCGCCTTATTTTTTTTAATGCATGTTATGTTTTTTTCTTTGTAATGGTATATTTTTTTTACTGTTTCACGTGTTTGGTTAGCTTTTCAGTGGTGGTCTGTGATTCTACATTTAAGGAGTGGGGGGTATAGCTATGTAGGGCGCCCTTAAGGTTTACTTATTATGACACAACCTATTAGAATTATCTCACGTAATGTGAGAGGGCTCAATACTGATATCAAAAGGAGGACGGCACTCAGTACATTAGGCCACGAGCAGACATTAAAGAGATACTGCCTAAATATTGGTCTAAGAATTTTAATCTCTCCTACCACTCGACCGCTGATTCGAAAAAAGGGGGGTGTCTATCCTTATAAGCCAATCTATACAATTTAATACTGATGAAGTAATCTCAGATCCATTGGGAAGATATTTTATAGTAAAAGGCTGCATCCAAGACACCCCTGGTTACTATCTGTAACGTATATGCCCCTAATGAAAAGCAGGAGCTATTTTTCAGTAATATCTTCCAGTTACTGACTCAATGGTCCCAAACCAGAATTATACTTGCGGGAGACTTTAACATATCCCTCACCCCGTATACCACTAAATCGGCCAAAAATTTAACTAGCACGTAGCATAGGCATAATGGTCAATTAAAGATAACCTAGCTATGCATAACATTATAGACTCCTGGGAAGCTCTATATGGGGTCACAACAGATTATACATTTTATTCAAGTGCACATAAAACATATTCCAGACTGGATTATATTTTTGTTAGTCAGACGCTGATCCCAAATATCCCGTCATCCTTGATTCAGCCCTGTGTTTAGTCAGACCATTCCTGGGTTCAGTTGGAGTTGACGGGTATTTTAAACATTCATAGACAATGCTCATGGACTTTTGACCCTTCCATTCTTAAATTTCAGCCTACACATCTCAAAATATCACAAGCTCTAAAAGAATATTGGCAACTGAATAAAGACACGACAGGTGCGATTAACGCATGGGCAGCACATAAACCCTTACTTAGGGGTTTACTAATTAAAGAAAAATCGATAACCAATAAAAAATGCAGAGCCACAATAGATAAGCTTCAAATAGAAATAGCCGAACTGGAAAGACAACACCAACACTCTCTTTCTAGTAAAATATTCCAGCTACTCCAAACTAAAAAGAATACTCTAGCAAAAATTCTGGAGGACTCCTCATTAAGGGCTACCCATATGCTGAAAGCACATTATTACTTATATTCAAATAAACCAGATAAATACCTTGCGCATAGGCTTAGAGAACGAATTAAAAACTTCTCCATCCCGGTCATTCAGAAATCAGATGGTACACGCACTTCGCACCCACAGGAAATTGCAGACACCTTTGCAGACTATTATGCCTCCTTGTATGATGGTCGGAAGGTGGAGTGGTCCTCACACATACAAGAATGGCTTAAGTCTTTCTTGCAGAAAGCAAGTGTAAATAAATTAGATTTCCAGGATATAGAGGGATTTAACGCGGAAATTACGGAGCAAGAAATTATTTTAGCAATAAAAGATCTGAAACCAGGCAAAGCGGCGGGACCAGATGGCTATTCGGGGGAGTACTATAAATTATTCAAGATAGAATTAATCCCTCACTTACAAACGTTTTGTAATAATATTATGAAAGGAAGGAAAATACCCTTAGATTTATTAAGAGGTAAGATAGTGGTTATCCCTAAGGCGGGTAAGACTTTAGAACAGTGTCAAAGTTATAGACCTATCTCATTGTTTAACCAGGACCTTAAAATTTTAACTAAAATTCTAGCCAACCACGTGAAGGTAATTGTCTCGAGGTTGGTCCATCCGGACCAGGTAGGCTTTGTAAAAGAGAGGGAGGCCACAGATAATGTCAGAAGAACTGTGGCACTAGTAGATTACTTGATGGGCACTAAAACGCCTTCTCTGCTCCTCTCCTTTGACGCAGAGAAGGCGTTTGACAGGATTGACTGGAAGTATATGGAAACTGTTTTACATGAAATGGGCTTTGAAGGGAATTTCATGAAAGCTCTGAGGTGCATCTATTCCACCCAAACAGCTGCTGTCAGGGCTGCTGGTTTCCAATCCAGAAATATTGATATCCTGAATGGTACGCGTCAGGGATGCCCCCATTCACCGGTCCTAATCTTTCTTTGCATTGAACCGCTCACAGCCTGAATCAGGAATACCCCAGAAATATCAGGGGTTAAACTGAAAAGCCTAGAACATAAACTTTTGCTCTTCGCGGACGACGTTCTCTTAGCACTGACTAAGCCCTTGGTATCCCTCCCGAATCTATATCGGATTCTGCGTGACTTTTCCCTGATCTCTGGGTATAAGATCAATCTAGATAAATGCGAGTCTCCCCCTTTAGCCCTGCCACAACACACCAAGAAATTAATTGAAACCAATTTTGAATTGATATGGGCTAAAAAGCCATTACCTACCTGGGAGTTAAAATAGCTGACAACCTTATGAAACTATATGAATTAAATTATGGCCCATTACTTACAGCAATCAATATGGACCTAAAAAAATAGAGATCGTATCAATTCTCCTGGTATGGCAGGTTATCGGCCGTTGAAATGAACGTCCTCCCCAGGATTTTATACTTATTCATAGCACTACCGATTATAGACCCAAAATCAGAATTGCATAAGATGCAATCAAGTATTAACACTTTCTTGAGGGGGGGGATAGACAGGCCCGAATAGCAACATACACTCTAACTCTACACAGACAGCTGGGAGTCGTTGGTTACCCAAAGTTGACTGACTATTACCAGGCTGCCAGACTATCCCAGGCATCTTTATTAGGCAAAAACAACAGCAACATCCTTTGGACTAGAATAGAAGCAGACATGGGGGGCTTCGAGATCCCTGCAGATATATTATGGGATACCACACAAACACAGGGCAAACAATATTATAGCTCCAGAGTAACTATCGAGATGGCTAAAATGTGGAGGTCCCTGACGGGAGCTCTGGCATTGATCCACCAGCGATCATGAGCAATCCCATTAAAGCTCATATTGCATAAAGATTTTCACCAACAAATTGGGAAATGGGTTAACAAAGGGCTATATATGGTGGCAGATTTTTTAGAGGGGGGAAAGATACAAACTTTCACTCAGTTGCAGGAGAGAATCCAATCAGAGAAGCTACAGTGGTTTTTATACCTCCAAATTGCCTCGGCCTTAAATGCATACTGTTCCCTGTGGCCCGCACAAACGTACACCATGCTTGAATGCTTTTGCTCTACCCCATTAAAACAAAAAAGATCATTACCACTATATATTTGGCCCTACAAGGGGCAAAAATAAAAGATACCTCCCCACTTGTAGATAGCTGGACAGCAGATACAGGCTTAAACATGCCCAGAGAGGAATGATCTTAATTTTTTGGTGATTCAGGGAGAGGGTTAATAAGTGCTGACTTAAAGGGGAACTGTAGTAAAACAGTTTTCAGATGGTATCTCACTCCAGTAAGAGCTTCCCACTTCTCTAGCGGGGGCTCAAAATTTTGCTATAGAGGCTGTGGTCAGGTGGGAGGTTATCTTCATATGTGGTGGGATTGCCCTAGAGTTAAGATGATATGGGATAAATTACAGGGAATGTTAAGTGAGATCTTACAAGAGCCTGTCTCCCTCAGCGCAGCTCAGCCTCTCCTCAATCAGAGGATGGTTCCCTTTAACGGAGCAATTAATACATTTATCAAAACTCTGTGCACGACGACCAGAATCTATATGGCTAGACGTTGGAAGGTGGGTATCCCAGAGTGGCAAGACGTTTTAAATAAAATTAAACATATATACTGCATGTCAGATCTAGCAGCCACATTTATGGGAAACAGGGAGTAGTTTACTAAGGTCTGGTTTTACTATATTATGCAGAATAGGAAGGATAACACACTTGAGAGTTGAAGTGACTTTGCTCTATTCTCCGGATATACCTTATTAGTCCAAATTTTCGTTTTAGAGGTCATGAGGGTGTAATAGGGGCTTTTCCACCTACACCCTGTCAAGGAGTTAATTAGCCTTAATTCATCCATGGAGTAGACAACCACACAATAAGACCACTGAAGTTTTAAATTGTTTATTTGTTAAGAAATGTTTGGTTCTTTGTTCATTTTGTAAATTTTACATTTTTGAACATATTGAAATCTCAGAGGTTAGATATATTCACAGGACAGGACTTGAGGCGGGGCGATCAGTGATGGTTCTTGTGATGGAGGGTCCTCGTCAATAAGGATAGAGTCTTCTTATCAGGAGAAGGGAGGAGATATTCATTTATGTCCACCTACAATGGAGAAGGATAGGTTAATATCTAAAAACAGAACAGTAATATGCAAAGCTATCCAGACATAAGGTTTGGTGCTTACCCGAATGGATACTGTGATAATCCTGGTGCCCTTCTAACAGAAGCTTTTGGATATGTCCCTCTTCTCTTTTATTTGTCATGATGGGACACTCGCTGAATATATGATGATTATGAAATCTATGTATGATCTGATTTGATGCTCACCCTGCCTCATACGTGTGTTTATCTTGTTTTGTTTTTCTTTTGTGAATCAATAAAGAAATATTTCAATCTAAATACTCAGAGAAAGAAAGATGTAGAACATATAGGATTAAGAATACCTCAAAAGATCTCCCTCACAATGGAAGATCTTAGAAAAGGAGATACTCGCAACTTCTCTTAAATTGCAAGATTTGATTTGGGTCCCAGTCCATTACAGACCTAAACGCTGGTTGAATAATCCCATTATTAAATTCTGTGTAACATCCTGGGGGGGCGGAATTAGCCACTGCAGAGATGAGACGTGTTTTCATGCAGCTCCTGCTCATAAACACAATATTTGTTAGGATTTGAGTAATCCAGCCGAAAAAGCCCTTATAATTTTCTTGTGCCCTCAACAACTTTCCAATTTACTTCCATTAACAAAATGTGCACAGTCTTTTTATATTTAACCTTTTTGAGTCACCAGCTCCTACTGAGCATGTGCAAGAATAAGTGTGTATGCATTTGTGAATGGTTGATGGTTGTCACATGGTACGTGTATGCATTTGTCATTGACTGATGGCTGTCACATGGTACAGGGGGAGTGGAAAAAGACATAACTTTAAAAATTGTCAGAAAAAAAAATCTACTACTCATTTGAAGTTCAGACTAAGTGCTATTGCATTGTCTTGTTATCTTGCATTTGTTGATTATGCAAATCTATTGTATTGACTGGTCCTTTAAGCAGAGCAGGAGCTGCAGCGCCATACTCCTACATGAAAAGGCCCTGATCGCGTGAGGTACCGGTTCTCCATTTTCATCATTCTAGCGTGGCTTCAAGAGAAATAACCCTCGGCAATGAACAATACATTATAGCCTCATGCCAGAGCTCTCTGGACCAGCTCCTTTATATGGATAATTTTACAGATCAGGGCCACGGAACCCCCACCCTCTAACCGGACACGTAGGAAGATAACCCAGATCCACTTACAACACACTCTAAAAGTAGCCGATTAAGTCTTACGATACCTACAGTCATATGGGGTCGCTAGATGGAGAGGAATGTACTATCCTGTTAAACTTGGATACCTACTTTGAGGATCTCAGACAGAGTCTTTTGGTAATCTTAGAGCTGGCAACGCAATTACCACAGATCACTCGTCCTTCCTATAATTATGGGACACAGCAAGAGAGGCCCCCTTCTGTAAGTCAGCAGACCAGAGGAAGATGGGACGCATATGGCTATCATGGTTTCCCATCAGGAACAGACGATACCTTTTGCCCTATGTATTCGAGCCCTAACGCAGACATTGTCTTCTCTGATCACCCCGGGAGCCCTCCGACTGAGAGGTTTTTGCCTTTATCTCCGCGAGATGTCCAACACAGCCGTGAGGTCTCTGCTTTGCTAAACTGCTATAAAGTACGAGAGAAGGCGACAGCACACTTCCTCTCATAGTCAGGAGATATGCTTAACTTGATAGTCTGCCGTTCTGGAGCCATGGCTCACCCCTTCATGCCTATACTTTGTGAAACATGGACATGCATGAGAATGGTGGGAACTACTTCTTTCTACATACTGAATCTTCACAGGTTAGGAGTGGGCTAAGTACTGATTCTCAATGTTGGCTCCTCATATAATATACTCCCATACTCATGTTATGCTAAAAAAAATTCTCACTGTTTGAGTACCTATGTAAAATTGTTGTGTTATGTTTTGTTTACTTTTACAAATTCACAGAGGCCTAGTAGCCATAGCAATTTCATTTAGACATACCTATGCCTATAGACTAGGGAGTTGAAGGTAGTTACTAAAGCAGTGGAGATATCCAGAGGGTGGAGTATTAACATTAAATTGGTAATAGAGTTTGCTCGGCACCCTAGCTAGACACACCTCTGTTTTTTAGTGCGCTTGAAAAAGGAATTGAAACGCGTTGCTCAGTTGAACTATATTAATTTTGAACATTGGTCACTCTATGAATTTGAATTTATGAATTTGAATTTGAATTTTAAAACAACTTTTTGCAGCTTTTTTGTAGTTTTTATCCACCTTTCACAGGTGTATCCTGTTTGGCGCCTTGATTTTTACATCACTCTGGGCTACTCTCTGTAGTGAGCTGGTGTTAAGGCTGTGAGAAGAGCCTGTGTGGATCCTATACACACTGGGACACCTGTGTTTGATGAGAATCGGGCGTGGCGCTGATCTTTCAGTACCTATGTGTAAGTACTGATATTTGTTTGTTGTATAAACTATATACACCAATTTCAAGTGGACGCTTCTGTCTCCCACCTAGACGCTGCTCAGGACCAGCTGGGAGGAATCAGAAGATTTTTCTTGCTTATCATCGTGCATTGTGCTTTTGTGGAAAGCTTGGGAAGGACATCGTTTGGGACTTTCCTTTTGGGACTAATTACAAAGTTTCCATCTGAGTCCTTAAAACTTACACTTTATTTTGTGATCATATTTGTCCTTTTATCAATTTATGTGGTATTAATTTAGATGTGTTATTAATTTAGATGTGTTTTATAAGTTAGGGCCGGTCACTATCAATTGTATTAAATAAATAAATGTTAGATTCATAATTTTAGAAAGAGTATTTTCAAATTGTTTATTTCATGTTTTTAAGCATTATAAAATACAATATATATTTTAATCATATGTGGTTTGTTTCACGTTTGTATTCACCATTAATTTAATTTAATCGAAGTATATGGGAATTAATTTTAACCCTTTGGTGTGAGGACCTATAAAAAACCTCTCTGCATTTGAATATATTACATTTTTGCACATGGTCAAACATTCAGAATTCTGAGTTTATTTTAAAAACCCCTTTTTAATTGTTTACTTTAGCATCCACTTTGCGCACTTATATTTTGTATTATATTTAAATTTTTAGTGCGCTCACCTAACATAAAGCAATCCCACAAAACTAATTATACATTTGTTGCGCCCTAGAATCGCCAAGGTCCCCTTCACCCTTCACTCATCTTACTGCCATACTAGTATCTTGTTTCCATGCGATGGACTATAACCATTTATTGATAGATCTGCTGTGGAAGCACTGTCCAACTTCTTATGGCATTAGTTTTACAGCTAGGTTATTGAACACATTGCCTATAGCATACATGAAACGGGTATACAACATACAACTCAGAGATTTATAACTCCTGACAGATAGGGGATCCATTTAATGCCAACCCAACTATAAGTCCTATCTAGCTATACCCTTAGATGCCCTTCCACCCGTCAACTGCCTACCTTCTACTATAGACAAGTCTTATTTGTGTAACTACCCTATGTACTTATCTAAACGACTTCCATATTAAAGCTGCCGGCGGCCAAGGCAGCAAAGTAAACAATAAGGGCAGAACAGGAAATGCTAACGACTCTGGATAGCATTAAGATAAGAACTCTCTCTCAGTGTATATAGCTAGCAATTGAGCACCATTGATGTTTGGACTTATCACTTTAAACCTTTCAAGAGGTCTTGGTATATAAGGATTATCCCTACACTCTTACATATATTAATTTTTTCCAAGTTGGCAGGTATATTAATAGTCCGCTCAGATCATATATTCTCCCCTACGCCAGTTTTGGTGCATCTTAAGAACCATAAGGCTGAGAAGGATAATGGATGGCATTCCTGGGGAGAAGTCTAATTGCATATAGGTCCGAATATAAGTTTATAATATTGTTAATAGTGTCTTCAAGTTTATAACAATATCACGTTGCTCTAACTATTACTATTCTCACTAGCCACTAGTGACTGCATCATCTTACTCGTTAATCTCTTCCCCTCCACTCCCAATTTAAAGCGGCTCTTGTCCACTGACTCCCCTCCCCCCTAAATAATATGCAGGTGTGTACTTTACTCATCTAACTATTATTTCCTAGTTATTATATATTACTGTCTGTCTTACATCCCTAGGGACGCTTCTTTCCACATAGACCGCAAACCCATGGTTAACTTATAGGTTTTTCATTTACACACACCTGCCCCGCTCTCTATCAATTAATATAAAATGAGGTCTCATTACTATATATCCAAATTTATATCTAGCTAATACCCCAGTTATGGTACTAATGGTTTTCTACTATGTATATTGTATGCAGCTTACATTCCTTTATATTTGCACATAGGGCGTCTAATAGTAGTTTTCCTTGTCTTTGTTTCTTCTTCTCTTTGACAATAGTACCTTGGAAATGACTTGTAATATCTCAACTTTGGGGTTTAAACATTATTCAGATGTATGCCTCAGGTTATCTGCATATAACCTTCTCTTATGATCCTTTATAACTGGATACATTTTGTCTTTTCTTTTCATATTATATTTACATAATGCCTCAATAAAAATTGGAAAAAAAAAATGATGTGTAACATCCTGGGATAAACTCCAACATTTCCCGCAGATCTCCCCCCCACCCGTCCCCAATTCTTCTCATTACCAGACAACCACCCCAAGTGTTGGACCTGACATGGGATCAGGACAATAGGGGATCTATTTGATAATACTGTCCCCTTATCATTCAATGATTTGCAGCACAAGTACCAAGTCTCTTCTGCACTATGGTTTGATTACCTGTGACTTCAAAGCTTTTTGACCTCATGGGGCTTTCAGTTTGAACCCTCACAATCCCTTACTAAATGGGAGACACATTACACAGCAAGAAGGTTATACATTAAACCTCTATCTAAATGCTACCATTTGGTACTCAACATTCCAACCTTTCTTAGGGGAGGGCCTATAACTCTTTGGGAATGCGAGTTACAAACACAAGTCAACCCAGCCACATGGCATCTAGCCACTGCATTAACTAAAAAGACCTTAACATGTGTCACTCTTCTTGAACTACATCTAAAAATAATCCTCAGATGGCACTATACTCCATATCGTTTATCACAATTATCATCTTCGCATTCTGGACTATGCTGGAGAAAGTGTGGATTGAAAGGCACACATCTTCATATGTGGTGGGAATGTGCTATCATTCACAACTTCTGGAAGTTGGTAATCCGCATATTCAACTAAGGGCATTGACCTCCCCTGGTCTCCTGTGACTATTCTATTCCATGTCAACCTCCCTCATCTATCTTTACCCAAGCTGCAGTTTCCTATTATATTTTTGACAGTGGCCAAGTTGACGATTGCTAAAAACTGGCTGTCTCATTCCCTTCCACGCATCTCACAAATTGCTGACACCCTAAACTACTTAAAATCTATGGAGCTGGGGGTGGGGTTCCTAGGACCAAATGCATCACTACACACTGAAGTATGGACCTTTTGGCCTTAGAAGGTTCACAAGATGGTCTGTGGGTTTCGCCTGCATGAGTAACATACTATTCATGAGAGGGGGAGGGGGGAATTTCCCCTACCACCTATTAACAGTGTTTAAACTTGTTTAAATTTTATTGTTGTTTTCTCTTTGTTTTAATACATTGTTCTCTTATTGTTAATGCTTTTCCTTTTTTTTCTCATATATATATATATATATATATATATACACTGATACCGCAATCTACAGGTCTCAAAGCCTTGGATTCCTCTGGAGTGCACGATAACTCCTAATGGACTTATTAGTTCCATAAAACCTGGAGCAACACCACTAGGATACTACCTGTGGACTTTATAAATTATGAGGCTTGTGTTTAAGTCTCACAATGTTATCTTATACACTAAAAATGTATTATACGATCGGCTAGATTACGAGTCTTGCGTTATGAGCAAAAAAGCAGCGTTAAGCCTTATAACGCTGCTTTTTTACTACCGCTGGTATTACGAGTCCTGCAGGTTTTGGGGCACCACACACTTTTTTGGCCTTAGCGCAAATCAACTTACGCAATTTGCGTATAGTCTATTTTCAATAGGACTTCCATAGCGCCGGTATTATGAGCTTGTCCTGGGAGGCCAAAAAGTGAGCAGTACACCCTATCCCGTCAAGATTCTTACCGCATTCTAAAGTCAGTAGTTATGAGTTTTACACTACAAAGCTGTAACATAAAACTCATAACTAAAGTGCTAAAAAGGACACTAACACCCATAAACTACCTATTAACCCCTAAACCGAGGCCCTCCCGCATCGCAAACACTGTAAAAAAATTATTAACCCCTAATCTGCCGCTCCAGACATCGCCGCCACTATAATAAACATATTAACCCCTAAATCGCCACACTCCAGCCTTGCAAACATTAGTTAAATATTATTAACCCCTAATCTGCCGTACCTAACATCGCTGCCACCTACCTACATTTATTAACCCCTAATTTGCCACCCCCAACGTCGCCGCCACTATATTAAATTTATTAACCCCTAACACTACAATACAATTAAATAAATTCCCTAAATTAAATACAATGAACTAAATTCAATACAATTAGCTAAATTACAAAAAAAACACTAAATTACAGAAAATAAAAAACAAATTACAAGATCTTTAAACTAATTACACCTAATCTAATAGCCCTATCAAAATAAAAAAGCCCCCCCAAAATAAAAAAAACCCTAGCCTAAACTAAACTACCATTAGCCCTTAAAAGGGCCTTTTGCGGGGCATTGCCCCAAAGAAATCAGCTCTTTTACCTGAAAAAAAATACAAACAACCCCCCAACAGTAAAACCCACCACCCACACAACCAACCCCCCAAATAAAACCCTAACTAAAAAATCCTAAGCTCCTAATTGCCCTGAAAAGGGCATTTGGATGGGCATTGCCCTTAAAAGGGCATTTAGCTCTATTGCTGCCCAAACCCTAACCTAAAAATAAAACCCACCCAAAAAACCTTTAAAACACTAACCCCCTGAAGATCCACTTACAGTTTTGAAGATCCGACATCCATCCTCAACGAAGCCGGGAGAAGTCCTCATCGAAGCGGCAAGAAGTCCTCAACAAAGCCGGGAGAAGTCTTCATCCAAGCCGGGAGAAGTGGTCCTCCAGACGGGCAGAAGTCTTCATCCAGATGGCATCTTCTATCTTCATCCATCCGGCACGGAGCGGGTCCATCTTCAAGACATCCGGCGTCCTCTTCTTCCGATGACTAACGACGAATGAAGGTAGGTTAGGTTTTATTGTCAATTTGTATTTATTTTAGCTAGGTAGTTAGTAAATAGTTAGTAACTATTTAGTAACTATTCTACCTAGTTAAAATAAATACAAACTTGCCTGTAAAATAAAAATAAACCCTAAGCTATAATGTAACTATTTGTTATATTGTAGCTAGCTTAGGGTTTATTTTACAGGTAAGTATTTAGTTTTAAATAGGAATAATTTAGGTAATGATAGTAGGTTTTATTTATATTTATTTTAATTATATTTAAGTTAGGGGGTGTTAGGGTTAGACTTAGGTTTAGGGGTTAATAAATATAATATAGTGACGGCGATGTTGGGGCGGCAGATTAGGGGTTAATAAATGTAGGTAGGTGGTGGCGATGTTAGGGGCAGTAGATTAGGGGTTAATAAATATAATGTAGGTGTCGGCGATGTTGGGGGCAGCAGATTAGGGGTTTATAAGTATAATGTAGGTGGCGGTGATGTCCGGAGCGGCAGATTAGGGGTTAATAAGTATAATGTAGGTGTCGGCGATGTCGGGGGCGGCAGATTAGGGGTTAATAAGTGTAAGATTAGGGGTGTTTAGACTCGGGGTTTCATGTTAGGGTGTTAGGTCACTGTGTAAACATAAATTTAGTTTCCCCATAGGAATCAATGGGGCTGCGTTACTGAGCTTTACACTGCTTTTTTGCAGGTGTTAGACTTTTTTTCAGCCGGCTCTCCCCATTGGTGTCTATGGGGAAATCGTGCACGAGCACGTACAACCAGCTCACCGCTGACTTAAGCAGCGCTGGTATTGGAGTGCGGTATGGAGCACAATTTTGCTCTACGCTCACTTCTTGTCTTTTAACGCCGGGTTTAGAAAAACTTGTAATACCAGTGCTGTAGGGAAGTGAGTGGTGAGAATAACATGCAGGTTAGTACCGCACCCCTCATATCTCAAAACTCGTAATCTAGCCGGATGTATTTATTTTCTGGAAGTGTTATAATAATTGCTGTTTTAAGAAAATAAAGATTATTTGAAACAAAAGAATACCTCAAAAGGGAAAAACTAAAAATATCACATAGATGAAGAATAAGAGGGAAGGGAATAAGAGAGACCTCTAAAAAGAAAAACTTATAAAATGGGATTTTTAATCTTTTTTCCAATAAGCTTGATAAAGATGAATTAAATCTTCTAAGTAGATGACTCTCATTCAGCCTATCTAATGATCATAACCTATTCCAACGTTTTACTGATTTAAATAGAATGACACGAAATGTATCTCTCCAAAGATTTTTTTTTTTTTTTTTAAAACTCAACGTATAAACTCAATAGGCATTTTTACAGATGATATGGTGCCTGGAAAGAAAATGGATCTTCTAAATATTGATCCTGATAGTTTGTACAATTTATCAATACAGACTTTAGGAGAAATTTCAGTTTCTTTCCTTATAATATTAATAGAGCATTCATCGACCTTTTCCAAAACTTAGTCTTCGACGAATATGACAGAATTTAAAAAGTTAAGAACAATCAAAAAATCCAAATATATCTGAAAGGTTAGGATTATAAAGAATTATGAACAAAGAGGATCTAAATCATTTGCAAATCAGACAAAGGAGGGGGGATAGTGCTCCAGTATAAGTCTGATTATCTTTCAAAAGCCTATAGGATTCATAGTGATAAGAATTACTACAGTTAAACCAAGATCCTAAAGTTGAATTTAAAAAGATTTGGTTAAGTTGTTAGATGATGGTTATCTGAAGGGTGTTTGACCAAACCAGAAAAATATTTTTTATTGCCTGAAAATTTAAAACTTGCTTATTATTATCATCTCCCAAAAAAATCACAAGGATTTACCCAACCCTCCAGGATGCCGCATCATTTTGGATATTGTTAGCTTGACTACAAATCTGTCACAATATGTTGACTAACCAGTTAAAATGTTGACTATATACTTAAGAGACTCCACAGATTTAATTAATAAATTGGAAAACCTGATTAGGAGGTCTAGCTTTAGGTGGCTGACATGTGATGTAAGTGTGTTACATGGATGATGTAAAATTTAGACACACTAGAAATCAGTGCAATAACTCAACACATTAGAACATACAGATACTATTACGCTGTTGCACAGAAAAGATGATACATTCTGCTGTTTTAATTACACATTCACAGTTTCATGTCACGTTTAAATTCTTATCCTTTTTTACATAGCTTGCCAAGGGCAGTCATTAGAAATGGAAATCTTACAATATCATGCTGTTCTAAAGTGTATATTTCTAAAATGGCTCCTGCAACATTTTGACACTTCAATTATTTTAATACTATACTAAAAATAACATCTACACAATTATTAACTATCCATAGCCTTAAACATTTTAAACAAGCACTTTGTTCAGGCTAGAATGTGGTCAAAGGATAGAAAGTATATAGGAGTTGCGCCCAAGTTAAAGGAACCTTGCTATCACTAGTGATTAACCCTTTCTAAGACAATCTAAAAATAAGATGCAAAAATGTTAGTAAGTGACAGCGCTAAACAGCACAGGTCAAAACTATATAAAATAGTGTTATACTAAATATGGAAAGTGTTTATTTAAAAACACGTATGCGTTGTTAATGAATAAAATGCAAAAGTTGTATAAACAAATAAACTTTACTTGAGAAATTGACAATGAATAAAATGGTAAATAAGGGACGTCTCCCTTTATAATTAGTAATTAAAAGAAAATATTGTTGATAGCCTTTAGTGTTTAAAGATGGCCAAAAAATACAGCTTTAAAAAATGACTCTCGTCACATTTATAGGTTAAATTGCTAGAGTACTATATACCAGTCCCAATATGACTTCCAATAGTTACTGTAAACTGGAGATTGCAAAGTCTACGTATGTTGATTATATTATAAGGTACCTTATAAAAAATAGTCCTTTAAAGAAGCATGCATTCGTTAATTAGACAGTGAGATGAAGGTGTTATTTGAATGCCTCAAATTTTGCAGGTTTAAATAACAGTGATATAGTATCTTTCAAAGTGCTGCGTTAGAGATGACACAAATACCTCTTTTAACCGTGTAGTCACAGTGTTGGACTCCGTGTAGTCACAGTGTTGGACTCCGTGTAGTCACAGTGTTGGACTCCGTGTAGTCACAGTGTTGGACTCCGTGTACTCACAGTGTTGGACTCCGTGTAGTCACAGAGTTGGACTCCGTGTAGTCACAGTGTTGAATATTTATATTAGTTAAAGAATTGAAAGTAACATAGAGGTAACAAAAAAGGATGGAATATTTGCAGATTCTATATGACTCTATATTTCTATATGACTCTATATAGTGATAGTGCCTTAATGATTATTCTGTGTAATAAAAATATTTATACCTAAGTGTAAATCTCCATATTTAAAGGCACATGTACAAAGGGTACATATTCCAAAAAGCTTATAACCCTATAAAAGGAGATTAAGGGTTACATTATATTTGCAATTAAAGGGATTTAGTGCTTATAAAAACGGGGATATATCAATCTCTGAATTTAATCCTGATGGTTGGAGGGTGTTCATTTTGTAAATGAGTTCTGCTTCTAGTTTAAGTAATTTCAGTTCTAAACTTCCTCCTCGCCAGTTAGGGCTGACCTTTTTAATTCCCCAATATTGGAAGTCCTTTAGATTATTTCTTTCATGTAATTAACAAGAGTCCATGAGCTAGTGACGTATGGGATATACATTCCTACCAGGAGGGGCAAAGTTTCCCAAACCTTAAAATGCCTATAAATACACCCCTCACCACACCCACAAATCAGTTTTACAAACTTTGCCTCCAAGGGAGGTGGTGAAGTAAGTTTGTGCTAGATTCTACGTTGATATGCGCTCCGCAGCAAGTTGGAGCCCGGTTTTCCTCTCAGCGTGCAGTGAATGTCAGAGGGATGTGAGGAGAGTATTGCCTATTGAATGCAGTGATCTCCTTCTACGGGGTCTATTTCATAAGGTTCTCTGTTATCGGTCGTAGAGATTCATCTCTTACCTCCCTTTTCAGATCGACGATATACTCTTATATTTACCATTACCTCTACTGATTCTCGTTTCAGTACTGGTTTGGCTTTCTACAAACATGTAGATGAGTGTCCTGGGGTAAGTAAGTCTTATTTTCTGTGACACTCTAAGCTATGGTTGGGCACTTTATTTATAAAGTTCTAAATATATGTATTCAAACATTTATTTGCCTTGACTCAGAATGTTCAACTTTCCTTATTTCCAGACAGTCAGTTTCATATTTGGGATTATGCTTTAATTATCATATTTTTTCTTACCTCAAAAATTTGACTTTTTCCCTGTGGGCTGTTAGGCTCGCGGGGGCTGAAAATGCTTCATTTTATTGCGTCATTTTTGGCGCGGACTTTTTTGGCGCAAAAATTCATTTCCGTTTCCGGCGTCATACGTGTCGCCGGAAGTTGCGTCATTTTTTGACGTTATTTTGCGCCAAAAATGTCGGCGTTCCGGATGTTGCGTCATTTTTGGCGCAAAAAGCATTTAGGCGCCAAATAATGTGGGCGTCTTTTTTGGCGCCAAAAAATATGGGCGTCGCTTTTGTCTCCACATTATTTCAGTCTCATTTTTCATTTGCTTCTGGTTGCTAGAAGCTTGATGTTTGGCATTTTTTTCCCATTCCTGAAACTGTCTTATAAGGAATTTGATCTATTTTGCTTTATATGTTGTTTTTTCTCTTACATATTGCAAGATGTCTCACGTTGCATCTGAGCCAGAAGATACTACAGGAAAACCTCTGCCTGCTGGATCTACCAAAGCTAAGTGTATCTGCTGTAAACTTTTGGTAGCTATTCCTCCAGCTGTTGTTTGTATTAAATGTCATGACAAACTTGTTAATGCAGATAATATTTCCTTTAGTGATGTACCATTGCCTGTTGCAGTTCCCTCAACATCTAAGGTGCAGAATGTTCCTGATAAATCTTCATATTTATTTAAGATGGAATTTATTCGCTCTTTACTTAAAGAAGTACTAATTGCTTTAGAAATAGAGGATTCTAGTCCTCTTGATACTAATTCTATACGTTTAGATAAGGTTTTTAAAGCTCCTGCGGTTATTCCAGAAGTCTTTCCTGTTCCTAATGCTATTTCTGCAGTAATTGCTAAGGAATGGGATAGATTGGGTAATTCATTTACTCCTTCTAAACGTTTTAAGCAATTATATCCTGTTCCGCCTGACAGGTTAGAATTTTGGGACAAAATCCCTAAAGTTGATGGGGCTATTTCTACCCTTGCTAAACGTACTACCATTCCTACATCAGATGGTACCTCGTTTAAGGATCCTTTAGATAGAAAAATTGAATCTTTTCTAAGAAAAGCTTATCTATGTTCAGGTAATCTTCTTAGACCTGCTATATCATTGGCTGATGTTGCTGCAGCTTCAACTTTTTGGTTGGAAACTCTAGCGCAACAAGTAACAAATCGTGATTCTCATGATATTATTATTCTTCTCCAGCATGCTAATAATTTCATCTGTGATGCCATTTTTGATATTATTAGAGTTGATGTTAGATTTATGTCTCTGGCTATCTTAGCCAGAAGAGCTTTATGGCTTAAGACTTGGAATGCTGATATGGCTTCTAAATCAACTCTACTTTCCATTTCTTTCCAGGGAAACAAATTATTTGGTTCTCAGTTGGATTCTATTATTTCAACTGTTACTGGTGGGAAAGGAACTTTTTTACCACAGGATAAAAAGTCTAAAGGTAAAAACAGGGCTAACAATCGTTTTCGATCCTTTCGTTTCAACAAAGAACAAAAGCCTGATCCTTCGTCCTCAGGAGCAGTTTCAGTTTGGAAACCATCTCCAGTCTGGAATAAATCCAAGCCTGCTAGAAAGGCAAAGCCTGCTTCTAAGTTCACATGAAGGTACGGCCCTCATTCCAGTTCCGCTGGTAGGGGGCAGGTTACGTTTTTTCAAAGAAATTTGGATCAATTCTGTTCACAATCTTTGGATTCAGAACATTGTTTCAGAAGGGTACAGAATTGGTTTCAAGATGAGACCTCCTGCAAAGAGATTTTTTCTTTCCCATGTCCCAGTAAATCCAGTGAAAGCTCAAGCATTTCTGAATTGTGTTTCAGATCTAGAGTTGGCTGGAGTAATTATGCCAGTTCCAGTTCCGGAACAGGGGATGGGGTTTTATTCAAATCTCTTCATTGTACCAAAGAAGGAGAATTCCTTCAGACCAGTTCTGGATCTAAAATTATTGAATCGCTATGTAAGGATACCAACGTTCAAGATGGTAACTGTAAGGACGATATTGCCTTTTGTTCAGCAAGGGAATTATATGTCCACAATAGATTTACAGGATGCATATCTGCATATTCCGATTCATCCAGATCATTATCAGTTCCTGAGATTCTCTTTTCTAGACAAGCATTACCAATTTGTGGCTCTACCGTTTGGCCTTGCTACAGCTCCAAGAATTTTCACAAAGATTCTCGGTGCCCTTCTGTCTGTAATCAGAGAACAGGGTATTGTGGTATTTCCTTATTTGGACGATATCTTGGTACTTGCTCCGTCTTTACATTTAGCAGAGTCTCATACGAATCGACTTGTGTTGTTTCTTCAAGATCATGGTTGGAGGATCAATTTACTAAAAAGTTCTTTGATTCCTCAAACAAGGGTAACCTTTCTGGGTTTCCAGATAGATTCAGTGTCCATGACTCTGTCTTTAACAGACAAGAGACGTCTAAAATTGATTACAGCTTGTCGAAACCTTCAGTCACAATCATTCCCTTCGGTAGCCTTATGCATGGAAATTCTAGGTCTTATGACTGCTGCATCGGACGCGATCCCCTTTGCTCGTTTTCACATGCGACCTCTTCAGCTCTGTATGCTGAACCAATGGTGCAGGGATTACACGAAGATATCTCAATTAATATCTTTAAAACCGATTGTTCGACACTCTCTAACGTGGTGGACAGATCACCATCGTTTAATTCAGGGGGCTTCTTTTGTTCTTCCGACCTGGACTGTAATTTCAACAGATGCAAGTCTCACAGGTTGGGGAGCTGTGTGGGGATCTCTGACGGCACAAGGAGTTTGGGAATCTCAGGAGGTGAGATTACCGATCAATATTTTGGAACTCCGTGCAATTTTCAGAGCTCTTCAGTTTTGGCCTCTTCTGAAGAGAGAATCGTTCATTTGTTTTCAGACAGACAATGTCACAACTGTGGCATACATCAATCATCAAGGAGGGACTCACAGTCCTCTGGCTATGAAAGAAGTATCTCGAATTTTGGTTTGGGCGGAATCCAGCTCCTGTCTAATCTCTGCGGTTCATATCCCAGGTGTAGACAATTGGGAAGCGGATTATCTCAGTCGCCAAACGTTGCATCCGGGCGAATGGTCTCTTCACCCAGAGGTATTTCTTCAGATTGTTCAATTGTGGGGGCTCCCAGAGATAGATCTGATGGCCTCTCATCTAAACAAGAAACTTCCCAGGTATCTGTCCAGATCCCGGGATCCTCAGGCGGAGGCAGTGGATGCATTATCACTTCCTTGGAAGTATCATCCTGCCTATATCTTTCCGCCTCTAGTTCTTCTTCCAAGAGTAATCTCCAAGATTCTGAGGGAATGCTCGTTTGTTCTGCTAATAGCTCCGGCATGGTCTCACAGGTTTTGGTATGCGGATCTTGTCCGGATGGCATCTTGCCAGCCATGGACTCTTCCGTTAAGACCAGACCTTCTGTCACAAGGTCCTTTTTTCCATCCGGATCTGAAATCCTTAAATTTAAAGGTATGGAGATTGAACGCTTGATTCTTGGTCATAGAGGTTTCTCTGACTCCGTGATTAATACTATGTTACAGGCTCGTAAATCTGTATCTCGAGAGATATATTATAGAGTCTGGAAGACTTATATTTCTTGGTGTCTTTCTCATCATTTTTCTTGGCATTCTTTTAGAATACCGAGAATTTTACAATTTCTTCAGGATGGTTTGGATAAGGGTTTGTCCGCAAGTTCTTTGAAAGGACAAATCTCTGCTCTTTCTGTTCTTTTTCACAGAAAGATTGCTATTCTTCCTGATATTCATTGTTTTGTACAAGCTTTGGTTCGTATAAAACCTGTCATTAAGTCAATTTCTCCTCCTTGGAGTTTGAATTTGGTTCTGGGAGCTCTTCAAGCTCCTCCGTTTGAACCTATGCATTCATTGGACATTAAATTACTTTCTTGGAAAGTTTTGTTCCTTTTGGCTATCTCTTCTGCTAGAAGAGTTTCTGAATTATCTGCTCTTTCATGTGAGTCTCCTTTTCTGATTTTTCATCAGGATAAGGCGGTGTTGCGAACTTCTTTTGAATTTTTACCTAAAGTTGTGAATTCCAACAACATTAGTAGAGAAATTGTGGTTCCTTCATTATGTCCTAATCCTAAGAATTCTAAGGAGAAATCATTGCATTCTTTGGATGTTGTTAGAGCTTTGAAATATTATGTTGAAGCTACGAAATCTTTCCGTAAGACTTCTAGTCTATTTGTTATCTTTTCCGGTTCTAGGAAAGGCCAGAAAGCTTCTGCCATTTCTTTGGCATCTTGGTTGAAATCTTTAATTCATCTTGCCTATGTTGAGTCGGGTAAAACTCCGCCTCAAAGAATTACAGCTCATTCTACTAGGTCAGTATCTACTTCCTGGGCGTTTAGGAATGAAGCTTCGGTTGACCAGATCTGCAAAGCAGCAACTTGGTCTTCTTTGCATACTTTTACTAAATTCTACCATTTTGATGTATTTTCTTCTTCTGAAGCAGTTTTTGGTAGAAAAGTTCTTCAGGCAGCGGTTTCAGTTTGAATCTTCTGCTTATGTTTTTTGTTAAACTTTATTTTGGGTGTGGATTATTTTCAGCAGGAATTGGCTGTCTTTATTTTATCCCTCCCTCTCTAGTGACTCTTGTGTGGAAAGATCCACATCTTGGGTAGTCATTATCCCATACGTCACTAGCTCATGGACTCTTGTTAATTACATGAAAGAAAACATAATTTATGTAAGAACTTACCTGATAAATTCATTTCTTTCATATTAACAAGAGTCCATGAGGCCCACCCTTTTTTGTGGTGGTTATGATTTTTTTGTATAAAGCACAATTATTCCAATTCCTTATTTTATATGCTTCGCACTTTTTCTTATCACCCCACTTCTTGGCTATTCGTTAAACTGATTTGTGGGTGTGGTGAGGGGTGTATTTATAGGCATTTTAAGGTTTGGGAAACTTTGCCCCTCCTGGTAGGAATGTATATCCCATACGTCACTAGCTCATGGACTCTTGTTAATATGAAAGAAATGAATTTATCAGGTAAGTTCTTACATAAATTATGTTTTTTGTGAATTTCTCTAAAATGACTATATAAATATGTATCAAGGGTTCCCTTATTAATGCATGAGATATGTTCCGTTATACGTTCTCTGAGGGTTCTTGTGGTTTCTCCTAAGTATTTTTATTACAAGTGCACTTTATGGCATAAATAACCCCCGTATCCATTAACTATCCATAGCCTTAAACATTTTAAACAAGCACTTTGTTCAGGCTAGAATGGGGTCACACCATTGTCTTAGTCAACAGTGTTACCATGGGGAATTCCTTTAACCTTTGTATATAGATATACAGTATATATATATATATATATATATATATATATATATATATATATATATATATATATATATATATATATATATATATATATATATATAATAAATCCTCAATACAATGCACTCACTTCTTGTTTATCTCCCAGGTGCTTCTTCAAGTTTAGATGCTCATAGGTTACTAGCAGGAAGGCACTGACAGTGCATTAAAGTACACAATGTTATTTTACATCCATAAAAAATAAAGTCAATGTTTAGGTCTTAGGCTCAAAGCTATAAATAAATATTTCTAAGTATGTATTTTTGCTCTAACCAATGTGAGAGTATAGTTGGTGTCATGTGCACAATGTGGTGGGGTTTTAGAGTTTAAATGTTCCTGTAAGTTAGATTATGTTGCACATTGTTTGTATTAGACAGGAATTTATTTGTAGTCTTGACAAAGGCTTTAATTGAAGCTTAAATGTTGACTTTTTAATGGATGTACAATAAAATTGTGATAATTTTAAGTCCTGTCAGTGCCTTCCTGGTAGTAACATATACAGTATATATATATATATATATATATATATATATATATATATATATATATATATATATATATATATATATATATATATATATATATATATATACAGGGAGTGCAGAATTATTAGTAGTAGTTGTATTTTTGAGGATTAATTTTATTATTGAACAACAACCATGTTCTCAATGAACCAAAAAAAACTCATTAATATCAAAGCTGAATATTTTTGGAAGTAGTTTTTAGTTTGTTTTTAGTTTTAGCTATTTTAGGGGATATCTGTGTGTGCAGGTGACTATTACTGTGCATAATTATTAGGCAACTTAACAAAAAACAAATATATACCCATTTCAATTATTTATTTTTACCAGTGAAACCAATATAACATCTCAACATTCACAAATATACATTTCTGACATTCAAAAACAAAACAAAAACAAATCAGTGACCAATATAGCCACCTTTTTTTGCAAGGACACTCAAAAGCCTGCCATCCATGGATTCTGTCAGTGTTTTGATCTGTTCACCATCAAAATTGCGTGCAGCAGCAACCACAGCCTCCCAGACACTGTTCAGAGAGGTGTACTGTTTTCCCTCCTTGTAAATCTCACATTTGATGATGGACCACAGGTTCTCAATGGGGTTCAGATCAGGTGAACAAGGAGGCCATGTCATTAGATTTTCTTCTTTTATACCCTTTCTTGCCAGCCACGCTGTGGAGTACTTGGACGCGTGTGATGGAGCATTGTCCTGCATGAAAATCATGTTTTTCTTGAAGGCTGCAGACTTCTTCCTGTACCACTGCTTGAAGAAGGTGTCTTCCAGAAACTGGCAGTAGGACTGGGAGTTGAGCTTGACTCCATCCTCAACCCGAAAAGGCCCCACAAGCTCATCTTTGATGATACCAGCCCAAACCAGTACTCCACCTCCACCTTGCTGGCGTCTGAGTCGGACTGGAGATCTCTGCCCTTTACCAATCCAGCCACGGGCCCATCCATCTGGCCCATCAAGACTCACTCTCATTTCATCAGTCCATAAAACCTTAGAAAAATCAGTCTTGAGATATTTCTTGGCCCAGTCTTGACGTTTCAGCTTGTGTGTCTTGTTCAGTGGTGGTCGTCTTTCAGCCTTTCTTACCTTGGCCATGTCTCTGAGTATTGCACACCTTGTGCTTTTGGGCACTCCAGTGATGTTGCAGCTCTGAAATATGGCCAAACTGGTGGCAAGTGGCATCTTGGCAGCTGCACGCTTGACTTTTCTCAGTTCATGGGCAGTTATTTTGCGCCTTGGTTTTTCCACACGCTTCTTGCGACCCTGTTGACTATTTTGAATGAAACGCTTGATTGTTCGATGATCACGCTTCAGAAGCTTTGCAATTTTAAGAGTGCTGCATCCCTCTGCAAGATATCTCACTATTTTTGACTTTTCTGAGCCTGTCAAGTCCTTCTTTTGACCCATTTTGCCAAAGGAAAGGAAGTTGCCTAATAATTATGCACACCTGATATAGGGTGTTGATGTCATTAGACCACACCCCTTCTCATTACAGAGATGCACATCACCTAATATGCTTAATTGGTAGTAGGCTTTCGAGCCTATACAGCTTGGAGTAAGACAACATGCATAAAGAGGATGATGTGGTCAAAATACTCATTTGCCTAATAATTCTGCACTCCCTGTATATATATATATATATATATATATATATATATATATACAACCAGAAGCAGGGAACCAGCACACTCTTTTTATATCCAACTGCCGGGGTGCCTTGCAAGCAATCAAATATCAGCAAAATAAAGCAGGCACTCTCCGTTTAACTTTATCGTTTAATGGTAAACGTTTTCGGGGTCTCCCCCGTCCTCAGACCACTTACAGATATACAATAACACACAACTTAAATAGCTACTCACCCTCACCGTGTCAAATCGCCATCAGACTCTCAGCTTCCGTGTAGCGCAACTGCGCATGCGCGCCCGGAACTAAGGAGAGCTGACAGGGACCAACTACCCACCACTAAAAGCAAAAGTGAAAATCAACATCACACAAAATAATGCAGCAGTGCAGACCGCTAGCTACAAATAGTACTATAATGTAAACTGATATTACTACCCTATACTAGGCATATTGTAATCTACACAGAACTACCCCCAAGCTTTATTTGAACCTTATATCTTCAAATGTTTAACATCCACTGATATCATATGTTCTGATCTATGCACCACATTAAACATGAACATATTGCCATTTTACCATAAAGGGGATATTGTTATATTCTTATATTTTTATATTTACATATTTACACAGAGGGGATATCAGTGTTAGATAGCATTACTCTTCATGTATTACACTCATGCCCCTAACTGAACAACTAGCTCAATACCTCTTTCACCAACTCAAAGGTATTGGACCCCTGTGCATATTACTTTACCACAGAGCACCCCACCATATCCTCTTTACTATTTGATAGTCATCCTCAGTTACACGGATGCTTAACTATCAGTGGGGAACCCAGCCGCAAAGCTAATCAGCTGCATTGCAATTTAACTGCATATATTCAATTCAGCCATGGACGTACCCAATCATATTAGCTTAAGCTCTCATCTTACTGTGAAGGAGGCAGTGGGCATACATCCACTACAAGTTTTACAAGAAACATTGGTAATCCAAATGGACATTCAGCCCCTTTGGGTACATAGTCTCCAGGTTAAAAATCCACTGAGACTCCCGTTGTAGTAGACGCCTGCCCCTGTCACCCACCCTAGGATTGCGTGGAACGTGGTCTATGATAATATACCGAAGGTCAGATACAGCATGACCACTGGTACTGAAGTGGCGAGCCACCGGTTGATCTGAATCACCATCCTTTATTGCCAGCAGAATCACTGACCGGTGGTTCGCCATCCTCGTCCTGAGATCATCCTGGGTCTTACCCACGTAAAATTTACCACACGGACAGTGTAGTAAGTAAACAATATACGTGGTTGTGCAAGTCACCCTGTGCAGGATTTGATATTTTTTATTAGACCATGGATGTTGAAACGTGCTGCTCTGGGTTAACCCACCACAGGTAGTGCAACCACTGCAACGGAAGCAACCTTTTTTCGTGGTTTTTAACCATGTACTAGGCATATAACTGTCACTATTGTCAGGCCTCAAGAGCATATCTTTCAGTGATCTTCCACGTTTGAACCCAACCAAAGGTGACACACAGGATGCAAAGGGTAGTGTTTTGTCACTCTCCAAAATGTCCCAATGTTCCCTCAAAATATTGGAGAACTGTAGCTTTTCAGGTGAGAAGATGGTGGTAAAGATCATCTTCCTCTCACTCTTATCCCTCTCCGTCTTAGTGAGTGCCTGTTCCTGTGTAAGCCCTGATGCTTCAATCAGTGATTCGTCAAGATGCTTAGAACCATATCCACGGTCCATGAATTTCTTATATATCTCCTGTAGTTGCTGTTCCTTCCTTTCCTGGTTACTATTATTGCGTACCACTCGCTTAAACTGTGACCTTGCCAGTGATTTTTTCAAACTAGGAGGATGGCAGCTTGTAGCATCCAATAATGAGTTCCTGTCAGTTTCCTTATAATATAAGGTTGTGCTGATGCCTGTGTTTTCCTTAAAAATCCTTAAATCCAGGAAGTCGATGGTATGTGTATCATAGGTCATCTTCAACTGTATATTTGGATTCACCTTGTTTACTTCTGCATACCACACCAGTAACTCATCCTCTGTGCCACACCAGATAAGGAAGAGATCATCTATATAACGTCGGTATAACCGTATTCTGTGATCTCCAAAGGCAGTAGTGGCAACCGTTTCGAAGTGGGCCATAAACAGACTCGCATAAGATGGGGCCACATTGGACCCCATCGCTGTTCCTGAGATCTGTAAATAAAAGTCCCTCTCAAATTTGAAATAATTGCATCTCAAACAGAAATCCAGTAGTTCAGACATCACATCCACCGGAGGCCCAATATAAGGATGTCTAAGAAGATGGTACACCACAGCAGCCATACCCTGATCATGGGGAATCACGGTGTATAAACTGGTCACATCCAATGTGACCAGAAACTCGCCTCCACCAGATGTGCGATAGGTCTTTAATAACTGGATCAGCTCCATGGAGTCCAGGAGAAAGGAGTCAGTGTGCCTCACGATTGGTTGCAGAATACTATCGACAAATGTAGCCAGGGGTTGTAAGATAGATCCCCTGGCTGACACAATCGGCCTTCCTGGAGGTGTGATTGGATTTTTGTGTACCTTCGGCAAGGTATAAATCACAGGGACAATAGGATGCCCAACTTGTAGGTAATCCCTCAAGGCCTTATCAATAAAGCCTTGTTGGTAAAGACATTCCAAATAGTTGTCAATTCTTGTCTTAAAGGCTCCAGTGGGGTTGCCCGGTAGTCGTCTATATGTACCACCATCGGATAGTTGCTGTACAATTTCCTGCTTATAGTCCCGATAGTCTTGCAGGACCAGGGCCCCTCCTTTGTCCGCCTCCCGTATCACTAAATCCTTATTATTCTGTAGGCTTTTAAGAGCTAAGCGCTGTTCTCTATTCAAATTATTCCTAAAGCTCTTTTGGTGGTTATAGAGGTCTCTCATCATGTCATCCTTAGTCATTCTTGCATAAGTTGCAATGCTCGCATTGGTGCTTTTTGGATCAAATTTGCCCTTTCTTCGTAGACCCCCTGATTCATCTTTGGAAATCCCAAAGTGCTCCTTCAACCTCAAGGATCTCTGGAACTTAAAGAGATCTACATTGAGGAAAAATTCATTAGCATACAGGGTTGGGATGAATTTTAAACCTTTTTGTAACACTGCTTCTTCAGAATCTGTCAGCACATATGAGCTTAGATTCATAATAATCTTGCTAGGCTCATCAGTGTTGTCTATTTGCGCCATTGTTGGGGAGGTCTTCCTCTTGTTCTGCGACCCACGTCGCCCCCGCCTCTGGTGTGGCCTATGCCCTGCTCGTTTTTTGAGCGAGTGGTCATAGATTGGGATCCCTGGGGGAACTCCCTCTGAGTGGACAATTGACCTTCTGGATCAGAGCTGTTGTCTGAGCTCTCCACTGTCGCAAGTGACTTTGGCTTAAACACTCGTGCACGTCTGAATCTAGACAAGCTACTCCTCTCTTGAGGACCAAGTAGCCATCTGTAGATGCGTTTTTCTTTATAGTCTTGTGTCACTGCTTCCCATTTGCGTTCCTTAAAAGTTAACAGTTCTTTCTCATAGGTGTCAATACTTGATTTTATTTTATCAAGCCATGCCTCACTGGGATCCTCAGTAAGTTTAGTCATATGGGTAGACTCAAAATTTTGTAATTCTAATTCAATTTGTTTTAATTGGTCACTCACCTCCTGTATTACCAATAACATCAGATCTAAAGAGCCCTTATTCAGGATGCCACACCATTTAAGGCAGAAAGTGGGGTTATTGCGCCCAATAGTGGGTATGTTCTTAATCCTGAACCCTTTTGGAATAAATGCCTTCCTATGATATTCTGATAAGTAACACCCATGAAGCTGTAAATCAATTTTCTTTTTCCTTAGTTTCACCACATAGTTAAATATCTGATCAGGTTGTTCTCTTTGTTTTCTAATTGTGATGGCATCAAACCGGATTCTATTTGCATCCGCTTCAGAGAATTGGAACACATTAGCTCCCTCAATATTATCTTCAAGTTGATCCCCCACCTGAGAGGCCTCCGTGTCCTCTTGACTCATAGCTCAGTCTGTGTATACTTATGCAATCACAAATGCTGCACCACACCGTCACCGTTTTAAAAACAATCAAGCAGAATAACTCTGCTGAACGGATAGTGTCCCAGTCAATTATCCCAGGGTGAGGACCATTTTTTTCACAAGGTGCTGTAGGTCCAATACGTACAAATACAACCAGAAGCAGGGAACCAGCACACTCTTTTTATATCCAACTGCCGGGGTGCCTTGCAAGCAATCAAATATCAGCAAAATAAAGCAGGCACTCTCCGTTTAACTTTATCGTTTAATGGTAAACGTTTTCGGGGTCTCCCCCGTCCTCAGACCACTTACAGATATACAATAACACACAACTTAAATAGCTACTCACCCTCACCGTGTCAAATCGCCATCAGACTCTCAGCTTCCGTGTAGCGCAACTGCGCATGCGCGCCCGGAACTAAGGAGAGCCGACAGGGACCAACTACCCACCACTAAAAGCAAAAGTGAAAATCAACATCACACAAAATAATGCAGCAGTGCAGACCGCTAGCTACAAATAGTACTATAATGTAAACTGATATTACTACCCTATACTAGGCATATTGTAATCTACACAGAACTACCCCCAAGCTTTATTTGAACCTTATATCTTCAAATGTTTAACATCCACTGATATCATATGTTCTGATCTATGCACCACATTAAACATGAACATATTGCCATTTTACCATAAAGGGGATATTGTTATATTCTTATATTTTTATATTTACATATTTACACAGAGGGGATATCAGTGTTAGATAGCATTACTCTTCATGTATTACACTCATGCCCCTAACTGAACAACTAGCTCAATACCTCTTTCACCAACTCAAAGGTATTGGACCCCTGTGCATATTACTTTACCACAGAGCACCCCACCATATCCTCTTTACTATTTGATAGTCATCCTCAGTTACACGGATGCTTAACTATCAGTGGGGAACCCAGCCGCAAAGCTAATCAGCTGCATTGCAATTTAACTGCATATATTCAATTCAGCCATGGACGTACCCAATCATATTAGCTTAAGCTCTCATCTTACTGTGAAGGAGGCAGTGGGCATACATCCACTACAAGTTTTACAAGAAACATTGGTAATCCAAATGGACATTCAGCCCCTTTGGGTACATAGTCTCCAGGTTAAAAATCCACTGAGACTCCCGTTGTAGTAGACGCCTGCCCCTGTCACACCCCCTAGGATTGCGTGGAACGTGGTCTATGATAATATACCGAAGGTCAGATACAGCATGACCACTGGTACTGAAGTGGCGAGCCACCGGTTGATCTGAATCACCATCCTTAATTGCCAGCCGAATCGCTGACCGGTGGTTCGCCATCCTCGTCCTGAGATCATCCTGGGTCTTACCCACGTAAAATTTACCACACGGACAGTGTAGTAAGTAAACAATATACGTGGTTGTGCAAGTCACCCTGTGCAGGATTTGATATTTTTTATTAGACCATGGATGTTGAAACGTGCTGCTCTGGGTTAACCCACCACAGGTAGTGCAACCACTGCAACGGAAGCAACCTTTTTTCGTGGTTTTTAACCATGTACTAGGCATATAACTGTCACTATTGTCAGGCCTCAAGAGCATATCTTTCAGTGATCTTCCACGTTTGAACCCAACCAAAGGTGACACACAGGATGAAAAGGGTAGTGTTTTGTCACTCTCCAAAATGTCCCAATGTTCCCTCAAAATATTGGAGAACTGTCAGATTGTGTCAGCCAGGGGATCTATCTTACAACCCCTGGCTACATTTGTCGATAGTATTCTGCAACCAATCGTGAGGCACACTGACTCCTTTCTCCTGGACTCCATGGAGCTGATCCAGTTATTAAAGACCTATCGCACATCTGGTGGAGGCGAGTTTCTGGTCACATTGGATGTGACCAGTTTATACACCGTGATTCCCCATGATCAGGGTATGGCTGCTGTGGTGTACCATCTTCTTAGACATCCTTATATTGGGCCTCCGGTGGATGTGATGTCTGAACTACTGGATTTCTGTTTGAGATGCAATTATTTCAAATTTGAGAGGGACTTTTATTTACAGATCTCAGGAACAGCGATGGGGTCCAATGTGGCCCCATCTTATGCGAATCTGTTTATGGCCCACTTCGAAACGGTTGCCACTACTGCCTTTGGAGATCACAGAATACGGTTATACCGACGTTATATAGATGATCTCTTCCTTATCTGGTGTGGCACAGAGGATGAGTTACTGGTGTGGTATGCAGAAGTAAACAAGGTGAATCCAAATATACAGTTGAAGATGACCTATGATACACATACCATCGACTTCCTGGATTTAAGGATTTTTAAGGAAAACACAGGCATCAGCACAACCTTATATTATAAGGAAACTGACAGGAACTCATTATTGGATGCTACAAGCTGCCATCCTCCTAGTTTGAAAAAATCACTGGCAAGGTCACAGTTTAAGCGAGTGGTACGCAATAATAGTAACCAGGAAAGGAAGGAACAGCAACTACAGGAGATGTATAAGAAATTCATGGACCGTGGATATGGTTCTAAGCATCTTGACGAATCACTGATTGAAGCATCAGGGCTTACACAGGAACAGGCACTCACTAAGACGGAGAGGGATAAGAGTGAGAGGAAGATGATCTTTACCACCATCTTCTCACCTGAAAAGCTACAGTTCTCCAATATTTTGAGGGAACATTGGGACATTTTGGAGAGTGACAAAACACTACCCTTTGCATCCTGTGTGTCACCTTTGGTTGGGTTCAAACGTGGAAGATCACTGAAAGATATGCTCTTGAGGCCTGACAATAGTGACAGTTATATGCCTAGTACATGGTTAAAAACCACGAAAAAAGGTTGCTTCCGTTGCAGTGGTTGCACTACCTGTGGTGGGTTAACCCAGAGCAGCACGTTTCAACATCCATGGTCTAATAAAAAATATCAAATCCTGCACAGGGTGACTTGCACAACCACGTATATTGTTTACTTACTACACTGTCCGTGTGGTAAATTTTACGTGGGTAAGACCCAGGATGATCTCAGGACGAGGATGGCGAACCACCGGTCAGCGATTCGGCTGGCAATTAAGGATGGTGATTCAGATCAACCGGTGGCTCGCCACTTCAGTACCAGTGGTCATGCTGTATCTGACCTTCGGTATATTATCATAGACCACGTTCCACGCAATCCTAGGGTGGGTGACAGGGGCAGGCGTCTACTACAACGGGAGTCTCAGTGGATTTTTAACCTGGAGACTATGTACCCAAAGGGGCTGAATGTCCATTTGGATTACCAATGTTTCTTGTAAAACTTGTAGTGGATGTATGCCCACTGCCTCCTTCACAGTAAGATGAGAGCTTAAGCTAATATGATTGGGTACGTCCATGGCTGAATTGAATATATGCAGTTAAATTGCAATGCAGCTGATTAGCTTTGCGGCTGGGTTCCCCACTGATAGTTAAGCATCCGTGTAACTGAGGATGACTATCAAATAGTAAAGAGGATATGGTGGGGTGCTCTGTGGTAAAGTAATATGCACAGGGGTCCAATACCTTTGAGTTGGTGAAAGAGGTATTGAGCTAGTTGTTCAGTTAGGGGCATGAGTGTAATACATGAAGAGTAATGCTATCTAACACTGATATCCCCTCTGTGTAAATATGTAAATATAAAAATATAAGAATATAACAATATCCCCTTTATGGTAAAATGGCAATATGTTCATGTTTAATGTGGTGCATAGATCAGAACATATGATATCAGTGGATGTTAAACATTTGAAGATATAAGGTTCAAATAAAGCTTGGGGGTAGTTCTGTGTAGATTACAATATGCCTAGTATAGGGTAGTAATATCAGTTTACATTATAGTACTATTTGTAGCTAGCGGTCTGCACTGCTGCATTATTTTGTGTGATGTTGATTTTCACTTTTGCTTTTAGTGGTGGGTAGTTGGTCCCTGTCGGCTCTCCTTAGTTCCGGGCGCGCATGCGCAGTTGCGCTACACGGAAGCTGAGAGTCTGATGGCGATTTGACACGGTGAGGGTGAGTAGCTATTTAAGTTGTGTGTTATTGTATATCTGTAAGTGGTCTGAGGACGGGGGAGACCCCGAAAACGTTTACCATTAAACGATAAAGTTAAACGGAGAGTGCCTGCTTTATTTTGCTGATATATATATATATATATATATATATATATATATATTGACTAAAGTGATTGACTAAATATTAACATCAAAATGGACCGAATTCAACAGCAAAAGGCACATGAATGATAGGTGCTTATCTCACATAAAGTATAACATTATCAGCCACTGATCTGCGCATTTTCTGACTTGAAAAACAAGATGGTACTGCCCATGACAACTACAGTCATGACCCTTATTGATGATGATGATTGAATCAAGCCAAATAACAAACAATGCTGGACATGTTATCACCATCAATTAAATGTCAAATCATAAAAAACTACCTATATCTACAAGATATCTGTTTTTTATAGTGTGCAACAATGTTTAATTTTGGTCATATTGCCATTAATCACCTAGATTACGAGTTGTGCGTTTGTGTTTTAACGCTAAAAAATGGTAATTTCAGCGTTAAAACAGCACCGCAGCCATTGCAAGTCTTGTCGGTATAGCTGTACCGCAAGCCTTTTAGCCTGTAACGCAACGTCAGTACCACACTCGTAAAAATTACGTTTTTTTCATGGGATTCCCATAGCGCTGGTATTACGAGTTTTGCGGTGAGGGTAAAAAATCTGTGTTACAGCCTAAAACGACAAGATCCGTAACGCCATCTAAAAGCAGTAGTTATAAGTTTTACGCTACAAATCTGTTATATAAAACTCATAACTAAACTGCTACAATGTGCACTAAACACCCATAAACTACCTATTAACCCCTAAACCGAGGCCCTCCCACATTGCAAACACTATATTAAATTTATTAACCCCAAATCAGCCACTCCCAATATCGCAGCCACTATTAAAAAAAAATATTAACCCTTATTCTGCCGCTCCCCGACATCGTCACCACTATAATAAATGTTTAACCCCTAAACCGCCGCACTCCCACATCGCAAACACTATTTAAATATAATTAACCCCTAATCTGCCGTCCGCCCACATCGCCCCCACTATACTAAAGTTATTAGTTTTTAGTTATTATTAAAGTTATTTAGCTAACGTTAAAGCCCTACACTGCTGCCACTATAATAAACCTATTAACCCCTAAACTGCAAGCCCCCCACAACAAAATATACTAAAATAAACTATTAACCTCTAAACTGAAAGCCCCCACAACTAAATATACTAAAATAAACTATTAACCCCTAAACTGAAAGCCCCCCACATCACAATAAACTGAATTAAACTATCAACCCCTAAACCGAATGCCCCCCACAACAAAATATACTAAAATAAACTATTAACCCCTAAACTGAAAGCCCCCCACATTGCAATAAACTAAATTAAACTATTAACCCCTAAACCTAACGCCCCCTAACTTTATATTAAAATTACAATTTCCCTAGCTTAAATTAAATTAAAACTTACCTGTCAAATTAAAAAAACTAAGTTTAAACTAACAATTAAACTAATATAATTATTAAACTAAAAATTACAAAAAATTAAAGACTAAATTATGAAAAATAACAAACAAAATTAGAAAAAATAAAAAATAATTACACCTTTTCTATTAGCCCTATCAAAATAAAAAAAGCCCACACAAAATAAATAAAAACCCTAGCCTACAATAAACTACCAATAGCCCTTAAAAGGGCCTTTAGTAGGGCATTGCCCTAAGTTAAACAGCTCTTTTACCTGTAAAAACAAAATACAAAGACCCCCTCAACAGTGAAACCCACCACCCAACCAACCCCCCAAAATAATAAACCTAAGTCTAACAAAAACCTAAGCTACCCATTGCACTGAAAAGGGCATTTGTAAGGGCATCTAGCTCTTTTGCTGCCCAAACCCTAATCTAAAAAAAAACACCCAAAAAAACCTTTAAAAACCTATCACTAACTCCCGACGATCCACTTACGGTTTTTGAAGTCCCGCTTGAACGATCTTCATCCAGGCGGAGAGAAGTCTTCATCCAGGCAGCGAGAAGTCTTCATCCAGGCAGCGAGAAGTCTTCATCCAGGCAGCGAGAAGTCTTCATCCAGATGGCCTCTTTTATCTTCATCCAGGCAGCGAAGTCCTCATCCAGGTGGCAAGAAGTCTTCATCTAGGAGGCCTCTTCAATTTTCATCCATGCGGCATCTTCTATCTTGATCCCAGCGGCGTGGAGTGGGTCCATCCTGAAGACATCCGGCGCGGAGCATCCTCTTCATACGGTCACCGCCGTACACTGAATCTTCAATGCAAGGAAGCCGTTTCAAAATGACGTCCCTTGCATTCCTATTGGCTGAAAAATTTGAATCAGCCAACAGGAATTAGAGCTGCTAAAATCCTATTGGCTGTTCAAATCAGCCAATAGGATTTAAGCAGCTCTTATTCTATTGGCTGATTCATCCGCCTGGATGAAGACTTCTCGCCACCTGGATGAAGACTTCAAAAATTGTAAATGGATCGTCAGAGGTTAGTGATAGGTTTTTTTAAGGTTTTTTTGGGTGGGTTTATTTTAGATTAGGGATTGGGTGCAAAAGAGCTAAATGCCCTTTTAAGGGCAATGTCCATACAAATGCCCTTTTCAGTGCAATGGGTAGCTTAGGGTTTTTTTAGATAGTTTTTTTTATTTTGTGGGTTTGGGGGGGTGGCGGTTTGTAATGTTAGTGGGTCTCTTAAGGGCTATTGGTAGTTTATTCTAGATTAGGTTTTTTATTTTGGGGTGGGTTTTTTTTTTAAATGGGTATTAGAATAGGAATAATTTTTATTATTTTTGATAATTTGTTTTTTATTTTGTGTAATGTATTTTTTTCGTTTTGGGGTGGGTTTTTATTTTTAGATTAGGGCATGGGCAGCAAAATATCTAAATGCCCTTTTAAGGGCAATGTCCATACAAATGCACTTTTAAGGGCAATGCCCATGCCCTTTTCAGGGCAATGGGTAGATTAGGTTTTACTTTATTTTTATTTTGTGGGTTTGGGGGTGGGGGTTTGTATACTGTTAGGGGGTGTTTGTTTTCTTTTGTAGCTAAAGAGCTGTTAACTTTAGGGCAATGCCCTACAAAAGGCCATTTTAAGGGCCCACAAAAGGCCCTTTTATGGGCCCTTGGTAGTTTGGGGGGTTGTATACTGTTAGGGGGTATGTGTTTACTTTTGTAGCAAAAGAGCTGTTAACTTTAGGGCAATGCCCTACTAAAGGTCCTTTTAAGGGCCATTAAAAGGCCCTTTTAAGGGCCCTTGGTAGTTTATTCTAGATTAGGCTTTTTTTTTAAAAGGGTATTAGAATAGGAATCATTTTTATTTTTTGGGATAATTTTGTTTGTTATTTTTTGTAATGGTAGTTTTTTTATTTTTTGTAATTTTAGGTTTTAGTGTAAGGCAGGTTAGGTTTTATTTCACAGGTAAGTTTGGATTTATTTTAACTAGGTAGTTAGTAAATAGTTAATAACTATTTAGTAACTATTCTACCTAGTTAAAATAAATACAAACTTACCTGTGAAATAAAAATAAAACCTAAGCTAGCTACGATATAACTATTAGTTATATTGTAGCTAGCTTAGGTTTTATTTCACAGGTAAGTATTTAGTTTTAAATATATTATTTAGTTAATAATTGTAACTTTAGTTTAGCTCTATTTTAATTATGTTAAAGTTAGGGGGTGTTAGGGTTACGTTAGGGTTAGGTTTAGGGGATAATATAGTTTAATTTAGGTTGTTGCAATGTTGGGGGCTGGCGGCTTAGGGGTTAATAGGTTTATTTAGTGGTAGTTATGTGGGAGGCCAGAGGTTTAGGGGTTAATACCTTTATTTAGTGGCAGCAAAGTTGGGGTGCAGCGGAATGGGGTTAATAACTTTTTTTTTATTTTAATAATATTTTATTGAGGTTTTTATATGCAACAAAAGAAATAAAACAATTAAGTACATGAATATCCGACATACAAAGTATTCACTTACAATGAAATTTAAGTACATTAGCAGAAATACAGTGTCTAACATTCAGTGCATCCGTTACAAAGCCTTGGGATTATAAAGTCCCTAGTAATAACTGTATTTTCATATAAAACAATTAATCTAAATGAAACCTCCTTTTAATTTTCAAGAAATAACTATAGGTTGACTACTTCTCCAGTCACTCATGGACTGACAGAACTGTAAACATGATATAGAATGGTAGTCATACAAAAGACTTATAATCCTCCTAACCAATATATAAGGATATACTTTATATCGCTGAAGGTGATAGAACTAAAATGATAAACGGTCTTTGTTAAACCTAACACATAACTTGCACTTTAATATTACCAAGAAATATATTGAAATAGCGGACCAGTCTTACTACTGGGAATATAGGATCACCCCTATACACTGTAAATATATTATTAAGAAGTAGCTAAATAAGTTTAACAATGAAATATTCACCCACCATGGAGTAATATATTTAACTGCGGAAGAACACCACTTAAAATTGAAATAAGGGGGGGGGGTGGAGGGGTATAGTTTAAAGCAAAGCCACATTATATTTAGATAGAAAATGGCAAGAAGGACTAATATTTGGATGCTAATATAGCTGGTCTCAAGTTCCCAGTGGTGTCATATAAGGATCACCTTTAAATATATTACAGAATACATACACAACCTATTGTAAAAGCTATACAATATCAAACAATCCCATTTTACCCAGGCATACAATTACATATCATAAATAAGCCAGTAGCAAGGGATATTTACCAAGATTGATCTCACCCCCCAGGCATGGGCCCTATACCCAAGGGTAGATATGTAATGATAGCGAAGAAGTAATCTCAAATAATAAACTTAAGAATCACAATAGGCTGCCGCCTACTATAATTATGTCATGGAATTGAAGCATTTATGTTCACATAGAGAATAAATCTAGAGACCCAACAGCATTAAGAAGTGCTTATGATAATGAATACTGAAAAAACACAAAAGGCAGACCAGGATTAACAGAAAGTTAGACTGCCAGTAGAAACATAGAACTTTCAGGTCAAATTAGTGAGAGTTAATAAATCTGCATCAGGTATCTTTCCATATTAGCATTATACATACATAAAAATAACACATGGACATCTGCCTTAGAAAACGCTTGGCTTCTAAAACTGTAATTATGATATTCTACTTACATAACAGTGCTACAACAGTTCTATAATGTTTAGAATGAAAAGCAAGTAAGGATTCTTATAGTGTTAGCAATTATTGACTCATATAGTTTATGAATAATGCAGGGCTACAGATATTCCATATCCTAGTGAGAACATCCGGTGTACATGGAAATTGGGTTGTCATATTATTATAAGATAGTAAATAATACTTTTAGGTAGCTAATGTGGAAAAACAAGTTCAATATAATGTACAGTTATCACATACAAATTAAAGAGGTATACCGTTCCTTCACCCTATGCCACAAGCTACAAACATTGACCATGGTTCAGCTTCCATAATATCTTCAATGTTGAAAGCTGAGTTGTCGGAGAGCAACAGTTGGTAGCCCAGGTAGGGATTTAAGATGTGTGCAGAAGGTAGATTGCTGGCCCCATAATTGGAAGCAAGACTGAAAGCTCCCGTGTAGCTGTACTAGTGTTTCTAGGGAAGTCTTAGGGATGGTGCGATGCCTGACATGCTGCAAGCCATCTGGTAGCCAAGACTTGCATTCCTGCTGAGGTCTCCCAGTGACCGGCCTTACCGCCGTGGGATCAGGGCTCCAAGTTCCACAATTAGGCAGATCACCGTGGTAAGCTTCCAGGGGCGACATGGTGCCTGAACATAACGCCCGTTGAAAAAATATTCCCAGACCGTGCTGCATATCCGACCTGTCATGCACGTCTGTATTTTCAACAGAACCCTCTGAGCAAATTAGACTGTTGAGAGTAAGAGCCCCTGCATAAGGAACCTCTTCCTTGCGTGTAGCACTACATTTAGGATTTAACAGTTCTTTGAGGGAACTGAAATGCTCCTCCATTTTCTCGGCTACTGAATGTAATAAAGCCACAATGGTAGTTTCCATTATTGAGTAACTTGTGCAGTCAGCAGCTTTGCACCTCACTATTGTAATATCTCTTCCTCCTGTTTATTCCGTTCGTAGTTCCACAAACAGGCCTCAGTTACGCCACCAAGATGGCGATCAGCTCTTTTTCAGCTTATCCCACTGTGCCTGCTAAGATCTGTATTTCTGGCAGATGCAGCCTAGAGAATGGCTTGTTAGCTGGTAGAGAAGACACAATACTACAATTAGTCAAGTTAGTCCAAGTTTTAATTGGAAATCCTAGTGTTTGTTGATTGAGATAAGAATAATTGACCGGAGCTGTGAATTTGTGCGTCTGGTCTCCTCAGCTGCAAGCTCCGCCCCCCAGGGGTTAATAACTTTAATATAGTGGCTGGGATATTGGGAGCGGCAGAATAGGGTTTAATAGCTATATTTAGATGGCGTCGATATCGGGAGCGGCAGATTAGGGGTTAATAAAATTATGTAGGTGGCGGCGATGTCGGTGTGGGGCAGAATAGGGGTGTTTAGATGTGGGGTTTATGTTAGGGTGTTAGGTTTAAGCGTAACTTTTTTCCAGATAGAAATCAATGGGGCTGCGTTAGAGAGCTTTTCATTCTGCGATAGCAGGTGTTGGACTTTTTTCTGACCTGCTCTCCCCATTGATGTCTATGGGGAAAGCGTGCACGAGCACGTCAAAACAGGTTGTATTTTGTGTGGTATGGAGCTTAAAAACCCCATATCGCACGCACAAGCTGGCTGTTTCAAAACTTGTAATGCAGCGCTATAGAGGGCTAAATAACGCAACTTTTGTTGCATTCAATATTTTCCCTATAACGCTCATAACTCGTAATCTAGCTGAATGTTTGTAAGTCTATGTTTGTGAGTCTATGCAGATGTGTTGTAATGTAAAAAGAGTTAAAATCTTCCATTTTGGTTTTGGATTTGTGTTGCGCAATTATATTTTTTCATGTATTGTTTTGGTTTCCGGTGGTCAACAGCCATTATCGGTTGTTAAAGGTGCCGTTGTGGGGAAATGCAGATCAAATATTGGGGTTTGTGATAATGTGGCTTTTTAACTCTGTAAGATTGTGATAATTTTAATAAAAACAAATAATGGCGGATCCAGTGTTTCTATATCCAACAAGAATTTTGGAAAGATTGTACTTGTCAGGACTCATTATCGATTTCTCCTACTTCCCCTTTAAAATCTACTTCTCTGAGTTTGGACTTGTTACAGAAGCATTAGTTATTTTGTTGTGAAGAGCTTATTTCCCAGCAGCAATGCCTGAACCAGCAAGCCAGCGCCTAAGAAGGGCTCCAAGAAAACCGTAACAAGTATCATTTCATAAAGAGTTAACTCTTTTTTTTCAGCTTTTAGAAACTATTGTCTAATCACCTCTGGAGCCAGACTGCTAATTGATAAGATGAACTTGTAAACTTGTTATCTTAAGTACTGTAATCCTATTGTGGCCTGTCAAAGGACAGTGCTCTCTATCTAAATGTGTGATGGGGGATTTTGTGCTTCCCCCCCTCTCCCCCTGGGAGTGCCCTGTGTGCATGTAACCTTAATAAAAAGCAGGCTGGGCATCCCAGTCCTGAGTTCTTGTTTGACCCTCAATCGCAGCGTTGACTCGTTTTTGTGGGCAGAAGGGTATCCTAGCGGTACTGCAGCTAAGGGAGATTATTCTATATTTGCGAGACTCATATAGAATACTATGGAAAGCAGCTTCTCCCCTCTTTAGCAATAGGGATCCAGGCTACTAAGCGGTCCATCTCTCAGCGAGACTAAGGGTAACCGTAACATTTGGCGGCAGCGGCGGGATTTTCCTGGATTTCCTAGGAGAGGTACAGAACGGATGGAGAGCGCTTACGAAAAATTGAAGCGTACAACCCAAAAGGATTTACTTGAAAGCAGAGGGGGGTACGCCAGCAACCGGCCGAGGAGAGAGCTGATCGCAGAATTGACCGAACTGGATCAGAGCTTCACAATGGCGGAAACACCGACCACGATTAGTGACGAAAAAAACCAGGATTGTTCGGGAAAGGCTCTCATTATACGGGCCGAACCCCTCCATGGAATTGGTACAGCAGTTGATGGCAGAGGCGGACGAGGATATACGAGAGACTCGAGCCCACGAACTCAACCTAGCGAATGCACACCGCAATGCTGATGCCCCGCAGGTAATCATCCCTGTCGAAAATGCTGGGAGGCCCAAGATACCCTATGCAGCATTTCGACCCTTCCTAGAGAGCGAGACAGGGATTGATGAATATTTGGCGGACTTCGAAAGGCAATGTGCCCTGCACCAGATTCCCAACAGAGAGTGGCCCACGATATTGTCTGGGAAACTATCCGGGCGAGCCCTGGAAGCCTTTCGTACTCTGGGTGCTGAGGAAGTGACACAGTATGAGCTAGTTAAGGAGACACTGTTGCGACGGTACGCTGTAACTCCGGACACGTATCGCCGACAGTTTCGGGGCACGGAAAAGAAGCCTAACGATACCCATATGGAATGGGCGCACCGAATGCGGAGAGCGGCAAATCACTGGCTGAGCGGAAGTAAAGCGGTGACTGGGGAGGAAATTTTACAATTGTTTCTCTTAGAACATTTTTATAATGGCATGGAACAGCAAGGGAAGGAATGGCTGCGAGACAGGCGGCCTTCTACCTTAGAAGAAGCAGCCAAATTGGCCGATGAACATTATGACTCCCGTCTTCACGAACCCATGAACTACCGAGCTCCAGCACGGGTCGAACCCAGAGAGGTTTACCGTGCACCCCCTCGTACTGAATTCCGAGCCCCGGTGCCCACAAGGCCCGTCCGACACTCAGGACCACCCAATAACAGCTCTGAGCGTCCCAGACCGACTTGCCACCGATGCAAGCAACCAGGGCATTTCATGGCTAGCTGCCCCCTTAATACGCACCAGACACCCAGGAATTACAATTACCCCTCTGGGTCCTATCGTCCGGCCCGGGCCCTCTGTGTTAACCAAGAGGCCCCTATGGAGGGATATGTGGGGCCGCTTCACGAGGCAGACCCTGTATATGCTGCCTCAGATAACCGCCAGCACCATCGGCAGAGGGTATGGCTCGAGGGGCGATCTACCGAGGGATTGCGAGACACAGGGGCTACTATCACGCTGGTACAGAGTCATTTGGTGCCAGAGCACAAGCGATCCGGACAGACTGTGGCCGTTAGAGTGGCGGGGGGGGGGGGGGATGTGTACAAAATTCCAACAGCTAAAGTGCATCTTGATTGGGGAGCGGGAAAGGGGGCTGTGAACGTGGGCCTAATGGATAATTTACCTGCCGAAGTACTACTGGGCAACGATTTGGGCCCCATGACTTCTGCCTATGCTCCAGTATGCAACAACGAGGCGGACCCAGTGACTACACGGGCCCAAGCCCGGACGGAGCGAGAGCTCTCACCAGTGCGGGAGACACAGGTAAGACCTACCCCGACCTTGCCTGACAGGTTAGGCCCCATACCCTGGGACACCCCAGATGCTTTCGAGGCAGAGTCTAAGACTGACCCGACCTTACAAAAGTACCGGGAACGAGCAGAGACCGGAGGGGGCGGGGCAGATAACGAAACATTCTTATGGGAAAAAGGGAAACTATACCGCTGGACAGAGAAAAGGGGACAGCGTAGGCGACAGCTGGTAGTGCCCCACAAATACCGTCAAGAAATCCTCAAAATAGGCCACGACATCCCCTTAGCAGGCCACCTAGCCGTTACCCGTACCCTACACCGCATTACTCACACGTTCTTTTGGCCAGGGGTGCACGCTGACGTTAGAACTTACTGTAACACCTGCGATGTGTGTCAACGAGTAGGAAGGCGAGGCGATCACCCTAAAGCCCAGCTAGTAAATATGCCCATTGTAGAGGAACCCTTCAGCCGGGTTGCTATTGACCTAGTGGGACCACTGGCTACCCCTAGTCCCTCCGGTAAGCGATACATTCTTACCGTAGTGGACTACGCTACCAGGTACCCAGAGGCTGTCGCCCTATCCAACATACAAGCGGATACGGTAGCGAATGCACTAGTACAGGTGTTCTCCCGGGTAGGATTTCCAAAAGAAATCCTATCCGACCGAGGCACCCAATTTACGGCTGAATTGACCCAACAACTCTGGCAGGTTTGCAAAATTAAGTCCCTCCTGAGCTCCCCATACCACCCCCAGACGAACGGGCTGTGTGAGAGGTTCAATGGGACCCTCAAGCAAATGCTCAAGACGTTCACTCAGGAATACCGAGACTGGGAACGCTTCCTGCCGCACCTCCTATTTGCTTATCGGGAGGTGCCCCAGGAAACGACAGGGTTCTCTCCCTTCGAGTTGCTCTACGGAAGAAAGGTACGGGGACCCCTAAACCTGATCCGGGAGCACTGGGAGGGAGAGATGGAGGCTGACGGTGTCCCCATTGTGCCATACGTGCTGGAACTCAGGGACCGAATGGAGCAATTAGCCAAATCCGTGCGGGCTAATCTCCAGTTGGCCCAGAGAAGACAGAAAGTATGGTACGATCGGGGGCCCGAAAGAGAATCTTCACCATAGGACAAAAGGTGTTAGTACTTAAGCCGGTGAAGACAGACAAATTGCAGGCGTCCTGGCAGGGTCCCTACCAGATCGTAGAGAAAAGGGGAGACACCACTTATGTGATAGCTAGCTGCCACGACAACAATCTTAGAAAGACATTCCATGTAAACATGCTCAAGGAATATTTTGAGCGGCCAGAGAACGTGACGGCCGTATGTTGTTCCCCTCAGGAAGACCCCGACAGTTTACCCATTCCAGACCTATTAGAAAAGAGCATCCCCACAGGTATAGTGGCGCAGGTTCAGATAGGGGACCGACTTAGCCCCACTGAAAGGGAGCAGCTCAACCAACTCCTCCAGTCTAAACACCTCACCTTCTCCCCGAAGCCAGGGTACACTACTTTAACCACCCACCAGGTAGATACTCCGGGACAAGCTCCCTTGCGCCAGGCTCCGTACCGAATCCCCGAAGCAGTTAGGACAGGAATGAAGAAGGAGATCGATGAGATGCTCCAGCTCAGGGTAATTGAGCCCTCCGATAGTCCCTGGGCCTCCCCAGTTGTCTTGGTGCCCAAGAAAGATGGGACCACCCGGTTCTGCGTAGACTATCGGCGGCTCAATGAAAATACCGTGACGGACGCTTACCCTATGCCCAGGGTAGACGAGCTACTCGATCGTATAGCCAGGGGAAATTACCTGACCACTATTGACCTCTGCAAAGGTTACTGGCAGATTCCCCTGGCCCCGGAGGCTATCCCCAAGTCGGCATTCGTCACCCCATTCGGCTTATATCAGTTTAGGGTAATGCCGTTTGGGATGAAGAATGCCCCAGCTACATTCCAGCGCTTGGTGGATAGGCTCCTGGATGGCTTCCAGAGTTTTGCTTGCGCCTACCTGGACGACATAGCGATCCACAGTGAGTCCTGGGAGGACCACTTAGCTCATGTGGGAATGGTTCTGGATCAGATCCGGGCTGCTGGCCTGACTCTGAAGCCAGAAAAATGCCACTTTGGGATGGCCGAGGTACAGTACCTGGGTCACCGGGTGGGGTGTGGAAAGCAGCGACCAGAGCCGGCCAAAATAGAAGCTGTCGCCAATTGGCCCACCCCCATCACTAAGACTCAGGTCCTAGCCTTCCTGGGCACGGCAGGGTACTATAGACGGTTCGTACCAGACTACAGCACACTTGCCAAACCCCTGACTGACTTGACCAAGAAGAACTTACCTCGACAGGTCCTGTGGTCTCCCCACTGTGAAACGGCTTTCCAGGCTCTCAAAAATGCTCTAATTAACGCTCCTGTCTTGGCGGCCCCAGCCCTTAACAAACGTTTTATCGTCCATACAGATGCTTCCATGTTCGGGCTGGGAGCCGTCCTCAGCCAAGTAGGCGAAGATGGAGGGGAGCATCCAGTTGCCTACATCAGCCGGAAGCTCCTGCCCCGTGAAGTCAGCTATGCAGCGGTCGAAAAGGAGTGTTTGGCTTTGGTGTGGGCATTAAAGAAATTGACTCCCTATTTATATGGTCAGGAGTTCACTCTGGTCACCGACCATAACCCGTTGGTGTGGCTGAACCGGGTCTCTGGAGATAACGGCAGGCTATTACGTTGGAGCTTATCGTTGCAACCCTTCAATTTCACCATTACTTACAGACCTGGGAAACAGAATGGCAACGCCGACGGGTTGTCCAGACAAACCGACCTCAGCCCCGCATAATCAGCGGTCTGGACAGCCTTAGTCTGCCCCGAAAAGGGGTCAGACCGTGTCTGCCAGAGTGTTCCACAGAAAGGGAGCACTGTTACAGAAGCATTAGTTATTTTGTTGTGAAGAGCTTATTTCCCAGCAGCAATGCCTGAACCAGCAAGCCAGCGCCTAAGAAGGGCTCCAAGAAAACCGTAACAAGTATCATTTCATAAAGAGTTAACTCTTTTTTTTCAGCTTTTAGAAACTATTGTCTAATCACCTCTGGAGCCAGACTGCTAATTGATAAGATGAACTTGTAAACTTGTTATCTTAAGTACTGTAATCCTATTGTGGCCTGTCAAAGGACAGTGCTCTCTATCTAAATGTGTGATGGGGGATTTTGTGCTTCCCCCCCTCTCCCCCTGGGAGTGCCCTGTGTGCATGTAACCTTAATAAAAAGCAGGCTGGGCATCCCAGTCCTGAGTTCTTATTTGACCCTCAATCGCAGCGTTGACTCGTTTTTGTGGGCAGAAGGGTATCCTAGCGGTACTGCAGCTAAGGGAGATTATTCTATATTTGCGAGACTCATATAGAATACTATGGAAAGCAGCTTCTCCCCTCTTTAGCAATAGGGATCCAGGCTACTAAGCGGTCCATCTCTCAGCGAGACTAAGGGTAACCGTAACAGGACTCTAATCCCACCTACTTTTCCTTTAAATGCTGCACGCACCTACTAACAGGTGCTTAGTATTGATTAGTGTTCTCTGAAGCACTTCTCTGTTCCTGAGCTCCTTTCCACTCGGATTACAAATACTTAATTGTTTGTTAACCTCTCTAATGTGATTTTTCTTACAAGGATTCCATCTCCAGTTACCTACAGTTTTCAACTGTATCCGTAATTATTATCCTGCTTACTCATTCTAATTATGGATTGCTTCACTTCAACTCGTCTGAGAGCTCTGCTAAAAACTACTACGACTCACTGCTTCATAGAACAACTATCCTGCATGAAGACCGAGGTATTTGTGTTTATACTCATTCTATTAGACTGTCATACAGAATACTTACTTATTCCGTTATCATCTGTTGCGTTCATACTGTTCCGTTGTTTATAACTGTATCGGTAATACGGATCCCGGCTCCTCCCTCACTGGGCCGCACCTGTCTGTACACACTTACCATTTGCCAGGACATTGTAGACTAAAGACTGTTAGTACTTCGCTTCCAAGCATATATGATTACGTCATGCTGTTCCTGAACTTACGACGCATCTGTGCCCCAATACAATAACCTTGCATTACGCTTATGCCAATGACATAACTTGCGGCACTCTACAAATATTGCTAATACTGGTACATTATTACATGGTGTACAAGAGTATCGATTATATTGTGGTATATCCCCTGCTGCTGGAGAAACAACTTGCTTATGGAAAATTATATTAACTTTTACTGCAGGAATCATACTTATATTGAAGATATAACATTTGTATTTGCTCATTCCTTATTTTTTATTCAGAGAGACAACATATTAAACCAAATCACTTTTATACGATATATACTTTGTATAGTATTTATCTACTCAAATTGTGATACAACCTGTTATTTAAAGAGACATTATTCTCAGGTAAATCTGCAGTTGTGTTCCACAACCGCAATCCTTACATAATACTAAGCCCATAAAATGGAAACAGCAGATTTACAACAGGTTGTTTACAATTTATCACAAAAGGTGGATCAATTAGGACAAGGTTTAAGAGAGTTACAGTTTGAAAACCAAACACTCAGGAATATAATTATGGAATCAATAGTCCTAAATTCCACTCAACCTGAGTTTACTCCTGAACCACAAATATCTCTACCAGTGACTTTCTCTAGAAACAGAAAACTTTACATACAATTCAAAAATACATGTCAGCTTTTATATACCTTGAGGCCAAAAACTTATTCAACAGAAAGGGTAAAGGTGCTAACAACCATATCCTTCTTAAGAGGAGAACCCAGGGTATGGGCTGACTGTTTATATGAATCTCAAGATTCCTTATTAGGTTCACTAGAGGATTTCTTTTCCGCAATGGATGATTTATATCTAGATACAAATAGTCAAATGCAGAAACCAGCATGAGAAACTTAAAACAGGGAAAAAGAATTGTGGAAGAGTACATAACAGAATTCAAACAATATGCCGCTGACTCCCAGTGGAACCCAATTGCCTTGAGAAACCAATTTAGACTGGGACTAGCAGAAAATATTAAAGACGAATTAGCTAGAACTGAATAACCTAAAACATTAGAATCTCTAATGAAGTTAGTCACACAAATTGACTGAAGGTTACGTGAGAGGAGATCTGAACGTAATGGTACTGACACTTCAGTCAGGAATTCTTCTAGTTACACCTCAACCAACCCAAAAACATCACCTGTACCTATGGAGATAGGTGTTATCAGGGGTCCGCTCTCACAAGAAGAAAGAATTTGAAGGAAGAAAAATTATCTTTGCATGTATTGTGCTTGTTCTACTCATACAGTCAAAGACTGTCCTATACTAATCAAGGCAAAAAAATAAATGTAAGTCCATTTCTATTCATTCATCTCATTTTAAAGATAACAAAATATCTTATTGTTCCCTCTCTCTTCATTTACAGTGGGACAAAAGCCACCTGAAGTCTGAAGCAATAATTGATTCCGGAGCTTATGGAAATTTTATTGATCATAGCATTGTCAAAAATAACAACATACCATTGATAGAGAAAGAAAAACCTGTGTCAGTCAGAGTTATTGACGGGGCTACCATTTGCACAGGTCCTATTTTGACATTTGTTTGGAACTTTTAAATAACACTGCATTTAAGAGTCCTCTGCGCAAATCACTTTTAACTTAGTGATTGGCAGGATCTTGCAGTTTACTTGAACTTAGAACAGACACTGTCTGTCAGGAAATCCATTGTTTTACTTGAACTTAGAACAGACACTGTCTGTCAGGAAATCCATTGTTTTACATTGACGTTGTCTGTAAGAAGTCACTACAGCCTCTGCATTGCTTCATCACCTGTGGGAAACTATCAATCAAACGCTGTCTTTCTGGAATATCAAAACACACACAGACGCTGTCTGTTGGAATTGCAGCACTCAATTACAGACGCTGTCTGTTGAAGCTATTGCTTATAGTAACCCACCAATCCCAAGATTTGGATTGTGAGCTGACTCAGCTGTCACTCTTTCCTCCTACAACACACTCTGGAGTGAATTACACGATCTACGTTCTCCACCTAACCTACAAAATCATCAACATCAACACTTTGTTATCCTTGTTCTTTCATTAGCGATTGTTGAAAGATATAGCTGCTCATCCTAACCTGCAAAATCATCAAAATCAACACTTTTTTATCCTTGTTCTTTCATTAGTGATTGTTGAAAGATATAACTGCTCATCCTAACCTGCAAAATCATCAAAATCAACACTTTTTTATCCTTGTTCTCTCATTAGCGGTTGTTGAAAGATATAACTGCTCATCCTCGGAAAAGGATTGTTTGGGCTCCTAGTCTATTAAGGTACTGTTTATGGTTATTTAACCACCGTTCTAAGAGACATTATTTTAGACTTGCATTGTACTCCTATTAAGAAATGCATTTCTAATTTTATAGTTTTTTTTTTTAGATATTGTTGTTATTTTAATTGTTTGCACATATTGCTCTTAAAATATTGTTCCTGACATATTGCATCTCACTCAATGCCATTTTAGTTGTTAGCTAATACCTTGCAAGGTTTAGTGTTTTTAATGTTTATATGAATTTACTCACCTGCATATTAAAGTGTTTACATTTTTAAACAGAGCTTTAGGTCTCTTTTAGTCCTTTATATAGTATAACAGTTATCATAAATTATTATTATTTTATACTATCTCATTTAGTGCTCACCTTATATATTAGGTATCATATACATTTTTTATACATTATCACATTTTATTTTCTCAATTTGCTATTAATTTAGCGCTCACCTTATTGTCTGTTTTCATTATTATTATGTACATCTTGAGGAAGGTTGTAATTTTTAGTTGTAGCTTATATGGAGTCTTAGAAGTGTATCCCTCATATTGTTTTCTCAATAAATTGGTCTACACTTGAAGCTTCTTTAGAATCTCCTAATTGTGTCACTACTTGCTACCCACAGCATTTACTTTTACAAACAGCTAAAGAAGACTTCTCACTCCCAGAACAATATGCAGATTTTGCCGATGTCTTCTGCAAAAAAGAGGCAGAATGCCTTCCACCCCATCGCATATACGACTGCCCAATTGATTTACAGCCTGGGGCAACAGTTCCTTTCCTCTCAGCCAGCCTGAATTGGAACACTTAAAAAATTATTTAGAAGAAAATATTTAAAAAGGTTTCATCAGACCTTCCTCATCACCAGCTGGTGCTGGGATGTTCTTCGTGAAGAATAAAGACTCCAGTCTCAGACCAATCATTGACTACCGAGAGCTCAACAAGAGAACTATCAAAAACAGATATCCCTTGCCTTTGATTCCAGAGCTAATAGAACGCTTGCAACATGCCACCATCTTCACTAAACTTGATTTAAGGGGAGCATATAATTTAATACGAATCAGAGAAGGTGATGAGTGGTTAACCGCTTTCAGGACCAGATATGGTCTCTATGAATATTTGGTTATGCCCTTTGGATTGAGCAATGCACCCGCCACTTTCCAGTACTTTATTAATGATGTCTTTTGTGATTTACTTGACACCTGTATGGTCATATATCTTGATGACATTCTTATATATTCTAACAACAAACAAGATCACATCAAACACGTTCGTTGGGTGCTATCCAGGCTACGTACCCATAGTTTACATGCAAAACCAGAGAAATGTGTTTTTCACACAAAGGAAATTTCTTTTCTTGGTTATAAAATTTCACCCTCTGGTATTCAAATGCAAGAAGACAAAGTTGACACCATAAAAGAATGGACAATTCCAAAAAATAAGAAAGAACTTCAACGTTTCTTAGGTTTTTCTAACTATAATAGAAAATGTATTAAGGGATTTTCTAAAATAGTAAAACCACGCACCCAACTAACCAGTACTACAACGCCATATCACTGGACCCCTCAAGCCACGCATGCTTTTGAGTAGCTCAAAAAATGTTTTACTACAGCTCCTATATTAAAATTTCCTGACCTAAAACTTCAGTATATTTTAGAAGTTGACTCATCAGACTACGCTATAGGAGCTGTTCTTTCACAACGGAATTAATTGACTGAACCCATCCATCCTGTCACTTACTTTTCATCTATGATGAATAGCGCTGAGAAGAACTACCCAATAGGGGAAAAGGAGCTCTTAGCAATAAGAAAATCTCTTGAACATTGGAGACATCTATTATAGGGAACTGAACTACCAATAATAATTTAGACAGATCACAGGAATCTCCAGTATCCAACAAGACCTTATCCTCCCGTCAAGTCCGGTGGAGCTTATATTTTGCAAGGCTTAACTTCAATATTGTATACTGACCGGCCTCAAAAAACGGAAAAGAAGATGCTCTATCCAGGAAGGAACAGAAACCTAAAGAAAAAACAGAATTTAATTCTGTCATACCTCCTGAAAAGTTCATTGGTCTCTCTTACCAATTTATTGAAGAATTAAAACGCAATTTGAATAACAATCAAGATATCCCTCATTCTTCTATAGTAAAAAATTTAGGTGGTCTTTATTATTATGAGGACAAACTATATATTCCACCTGATTATAGAGATAACCTTTTGAAAGATTTCCATGATTCCCCAATGTCAGGTCATCCAGGGATTCAACGAACGTATGAACAACTTTTAACCCCTTAAGGACCAAGGCCATTTTTCAATTTCTTTCCCTTAAAGGGACATTAAACACTTTGAGATGGTAATATAAAATGATAAATTGTATATAATAAAACAACTCTGCAATATACTTTCTTTCTTTATTTTGTCCTCTTTGCCTGTAATTCCATTCTGAAATTGTGAGCTTTTCAGTTCCTGTTAGAAATGGAAGTGCAGAACACTGTTATATCCAGCACAACCATTGGCTGCACACTCTAGTGACCTATTTATAACTGACCCTAATTGGCCACAGCAGAGAAGGTAACACAAGTTACAACATGGCAGCTCCCAGTGTTTTAGAGACACTAAAACTTTACACTTATTTTGTCACTTTTTAAACAACTAATGAAACTTTAAAAAATACATCTACATGTTAGTCATGGACTAATCTTTTCTTTGAATGCATCATTCTATCTAGCATTTATTTAGTGTTTAATGTCCCTTTAAGGACCAGGGCTATTTTTACATTTCTGCTGTGTTTGTGTTTAGCTGTAATTTTCCTCTTACTCATTTACTGTACCCCCACATATTATATACCGTTTTTCTCGCCATTAAATGGACTTTCTAAAGATACCATTATTTTCATCATATCTTAAAATTTACTATAAAAAAATTATAAAATATGAGGAAAAAATGGAAAAAAACACACTTTTTCTAACTTTGACCCCCACAATCTGTTACACATCTACAATCACCAAAAAACACCCATGCTAAATAGTTTCTAAATTTTGTCCTGAGTTTAGAAATACCCAATGTTTACATGTTCTTTGCTTTTTTTGCAAGTTATAGGGCAATAAATACAAGTAGCACTTTGCTATTGCAAAACCACTTTTTTTCAAAATGAGCGCTAGTTACATTGGAACCCTGATATCTGTCAGGAATACCTGAATATCCCTTGACATGTATATATATATATATTTTAGAAGACATCCCAAAGTATTGATCTAGGCCCATTTTAGTATATTTCATGCCACCATTTCACCGCCAAATGCGATCAAATAAAAAAATGTTTTCACTTTTTCACAAATTTTTTCACAAACTTTAGGTTTCTCACAGAAATTATTTACAAACAACTTGTGCAATTATGGCATAAATGGTTGTAAATGCTTCTCTGGGATCCCCTTTGTTCAGAAATAGCAGACTTATATGGCTTTAGCGTTGCTTTTTGGTAATTAGAAGGCTGCTAAATGCCACTGCGCATCACACGTGTATTATGCCCAGCAGTGAAGGGGTTAATTAGGGAGGATGTAGGGAGCGTCTAGGGTTAATTTTAGCTTTAGTGTAGTGTAGTAGACAACCCCAAGTATTGATCTAGGCCCATCTTGGTATATTTCATGCTACCATTTCACCGCTAAATGCGATAAAATAAAACAAAATGTAAAATATTTCACAATTTTAGGTTTCTCACTGAAATTATTTACAAACAACTTTTGCAAGTATGGCATAAATTATTGTAAATGCTTCTCTGGGATCCCTTTTGTTTAGAAATAGCAGACATATATGGCTTTGGCGTTGCTTTTTGGTAATTATAAGGCCGCTAAATGCCGCTGCGCACCACACATGTATTATGCCCAGCAGTGCAGGGGTTAATTAGGTAGCTTGTAGGGAGCTTGCAAGGTTAATTTTAGCTTTAGCATAGAGATCAGCCTCCCACCTGACACATCACACCCCAGGATCCCTCCCAAACAGCTCTCTTCCCTCCCCCATCCCACAATTGTCCCCGCCATCTTAAGTACTGGCAGAAAGTCTGCCAGTACTAAAATAAAAGGTATATTTAAAAAAAAAATTAAAAAAAATTGTATAGCATATTTACATATGCTGCTGTGTAGGATCCCCCCTTAGCCCCCAACCTCCCTGATCCTTTCCAAACAACTCTCTAACCCTCCCCCTCTACCTTACTGAGAGCCATCTTGGGTACTGGCAGCTGTCTGCCAGTACCCAGTTTAGAAAAAAACATAATTTATGTAAGAACTTACCTGATAAATTAATTTCTTTCATATTAGCAAGAGCTAGTGACGTATGGGATATACATTCCTACCAGGAGGGGCAAAGTTTCCCAAACCTTAAAATGCCTATAAATACACCCCTCACCACACCCACAATTCAGTTTAACGAATAGCCAAGAAGTGGGGTGATAAGAAAAAAGTGCGAAAGCATAGAAAATAAGGAATTGGAATAATTGTGCTTTATACAAAAAAATCAAAACCACCACAAAAAAGGGCGGGCCTCATGGACTCTTGCTAATATGAAAGAAATGAATTTATCAGGTAAGTTCTTACATAAATTATGTTTTCTTTCATGTAATTAGCAAGAGTCCATGAGCTAGTGACGTATGGGATAATGATTACCCAAGATGTGGATCTTTCCACACAAGAGTCACTAGAGAGGGAGGGATAAAATAAAGACAGCCAATTCCTGCTGAAAATAATCCACACCCAGAATAAAATTTAATGAAAAAACATAAGCAGAAGATTCAAACTGAAACCACTGCCTGAAGTACGTTTCTACCAAAAACTGCTTCAGAAGAAGAAAACACATCAAAATGGTAGAATTTAGTAAAAGTATGCAAAGAGGACCAAGTTGCTGTTTTGCAAATCTGATCAACCGAAGCTTCATTCTTAAACGCCCAGGAAGTAGAAACTGACCTAGTAGAATGAGCTGTAATCCTTTGAGGCGGAGTGTTACCCGACTCAACATAGGCATGATGAAATAAAGATTTCAACCAAGATGCCAAAGAAATGGCAGAAGCTTTCTGGTCTTTTCTAGAACCGGAAAAGATGACAAATAGACTAGAAGTCTTTCGGAAAGACTTAGTAGCTTCAACATAATATTACAAAGCTCTAACAGCATCCAAAGAATGCAATGATTTCTCCTTAGAATTCATAGGATTAGGACATAATGAAGGAACCACAATTTCTCTACTAATGTTGTTAGAATTCACAACCTTAGGTAAAAAATTCAAAAGAAGTTCGCAGCACCGCCTTATCCTGATGCAAAATCAGAAAAGGAGACTCACAAAAAAGAGTAGATAATTCAGAGACTCTTCTGGCAGAAGAGATGGCCAAAAGAAACAAAACTTTCCAAGAAAGTTATATAACGACCAAAGAATGCATGGGTTCAAAAGGAGGAGCTTGAAGAGCCCCCAGAACCAAATTCAAACTCCAAGGAGGAGAAATTGACTTAATGACAAGTTTTATACGAACCAAAGGTTGTACAAAACAATGAATATCAGGAAGATTAGCAATCCTTCTGTGAAAAAGAACAGAAAGAGCAGAGATTCGTCTTACAAGAAACTTGCGGACAAACCTTTATCTAAACCATCCTGAAGAAATATAAGTCTTCCAGACTCTATAATATATCTCTCTAGATACAGATTTACGAGCCTGTCACATAGTATCAATCACAGAGTCAGAGAAACCTCTTTGACCAAGAATAGAGCGTTCAAACTCCACACCTTAAAACTAAGGTTTTGAGATCCTGATGGAAAAAAGAACCTTGAGACAGAAAGACTGGTCTTAACGGAAGAGTCCACAGCCGGCAAGAGGCCATCCGGACAAGATCCGCATACCAAAACCTTCTGAGGCCATGCTGGAGCTACCAGCAGGACAAACGAGCATTCCTTTAGAATATTGGAGAATACCCTTGGAAGAAGAACTAGAGGCGGAAAGATATAGGCAGGATGACACTTGTAAGGAAGAGATAATGCATCCACTGCCTCCGCCCGAGGATCCCGGTATCCGGACAGATACCAGGGAAGTTTCTTGTTTAGATGAGAAGCCATCAGATCTATTTCTGGGAGTTCCCACATTTGAACAATCTGAGGAAATACCTCTGGGTGAAGACCATTCGCCCAGGTGCAACGTTTGGCGACTGAGATAATCCGCTTTCCATTGTCCATACCTGGGATATGAACCGCAGAGATTAGACAGGAGCTGGATTCCGCCCAAACCAAAATTCGAGATACTTCTTTCATAGCCAGAGGACTGTGAGTCCCTCCTTGATGATTGATGTATGCCACAGTTGTGACATTGTCTATCTGAAAACAAATGAACAACTCTCTCTTCAGAAGAGGCCAAGACTGAAGAGCTCTGAAAATTGCATGGAGTTCCAAAATATTGATCGGAAATCTCACCTCCTGAGATTCCCAAACCCCTTGTGCCGTCAGATACCCCCACACAGCTCCCCAACCTGTAAGACTTGCATCTGTTGAGATTATAGTCCAGGTCGGAAGAACAAGAAGCCCCCTGAACTAAACGATGGTGATCTGTCCACCATGTCAGAGAGTGTCGTATAATCGGTTTAAAGATATTAATTGAGATATCTTTGAGTAATCCCTGCACCATTGGTTCGGCATACAGAGCTGAAGAGGTCGCATGTGAAAATGAGCAAAGGAGATCGCATCTGATGCGGCAGTCCTAAGACCTAAAATTTCCATGCATAAGGCTACCAAAGGGAATGATTGTGACTGAAGGTTTTGACAAGCTGATATCAATGTTAAACTTCTCTTGTCTGACAAGGACAGAGTCATAGACACTGAATCTATCTAGAAACCTAAAAAGGTTACCCTTGTCTGAGGAATCAATGAACTGATTGGTAAATTGATCCTCCAACCATGAACTTGAAGAAACAACACAAGTCGATTCGTATGAGATTCTTCGAAAATGAGAAGACTGAGCAAGTACCCAGATATCGTCCAATAAGGAAATACCAAAACCCTGTTCTCTGATTACAGAAAGAAGGGCACCGAGAACCAAAAAAATTCTTGGAACTGAGGCTAGGCCAAACGGTAGAGCCACAAAACTGGTAATGCTTGTCTAAAAAGAGAATCTCAGACACTAAAAGTGATCTGGATGAATCGGAATATGCAGATACACATCCTGTAAATCTATTGTAGACATATAATGCCCTTGCTAAACAAAAGGCAGGATAGTCCTACAGTAACCATCTTGAATGTTGGTATCCTTACATAACGATTCAATATTGATAGATCCGGAACTGGTCTGAAGGAATTGACCTTCTTTGGTACAATGAAGAGATAAAATAAAACCCCAGCCCCTGTTCCAGAACTGGAACTGGCATAATTACTCCAGCCAACTCTAGATCTGAAACACATTTCAGAAATGCTGAGCCTATGCTGTGTTAACTGGGACACGGGAAAGAAACAAATCTCTTAGCAGGAGGCCTTAACTGAAGCCAATTCTGTACCTTTCTGAAACAATGTTCTGAAACCAGAGATTGAGAACGGAATTGATCCAAATATCTTTGAAGAAAACGTAATCTGCCCCATACCAGCTGAGCTGGAATAAGGTCCGCACCTTCATGGGTACTTAGGAGCTGGCTATAGGTTTTCTATAAGGCTTGGATATATTCCAAACTGGAAATAGTTTCCAAACTGATACCTTTCCTGAGGATGAAGGATCAGGCTTTTGTTCCTTATTATGAGGAAAGGAACGAAAATGATTATCAGACCTAAATTTACCTTAGATTTTTTATCCTTTGGTAAAAAAGTTCCCTTCCTTCCAGAAACAGAGATAATAATTTATTACCCTGGAAAGAAAGGGAAAGCAAAGGTGACTTAGAAGACATATCAGCATTCCAAGTTTAATCCATAAAGCTTTTCTAGCTAAAATAGCTAGAGACATATACCTGACATCAACTCTAATGATATCAAAAGATGGTATCACCAATAAAATTATTAGCATGTTATAGAATAATAATAATGCTATAAAATTATGATCTGTTACTTGTTGCGCTAAAGCTTCTAACCAAAAAGTTGAGGCTGCAGCAACATCCGCTAAAATATTGCAGGTCTAAGAAGATTACCTGAACATAAGTAAGCTTTTCTTAGAAAGGATTCAATTTTCCTATCTAAAGGATCCTCAAATGAAGTACTATCTGCCGTAGGAATAGCAGCACATTCAGCAGGATTAGAGACAGCCCAATAACCTTAGGGATTTTGTCCCCAAAAAAACTCTAATCTGTCAGATGGCACAGGATATAATTGCTTAAACGTTTAGAAGGAGTAAAAGAATTACCCAAATTATTCCATTCCCTGGAAATTACTTCAGAAATAGCATCAGGGAGATTAAACACTTCTGGAATAACTACAGGAGATTTAAAAACCTTATTTAAACGTTTAGATTTAGTATCAAGAGGACCAGAATCCTCTATTTCTAATGCAATTAATACTTCTTTAAATAAAGAACGAATAAATTCCATCTTGAACAAATACAAAGATTTATCAGCATCAACCTCTGAGACAGAAACCTCTGAACCAGAAGAACCATTATCAGTATCAGAATGATGATGTTCATTTAAAAATTCATCTGAAAAAAGAGAAGTTTTAAAAGACTTTTATGTAAACTAGAAGGAGAAATAACAGACATAGCCTTCTTAATGGATTTAAAAAATAAAATCTCTTATGTTTATCAGGAACACTCTGAAAATTAGATGTTGACGGAACAGCAACAGGTAATGTAACAGTACTAAAGGAAATTTTATCTGCATTAATAAGTTTGACATGACATGCAATACAAACAACAGCTGGAGAAACAGATACCAAAAATTATAGCAGATACACTTAGCTTGGTAGCTCCAGCACTAGACAGCGATTTTCCTGTAGTATCTTCTGACTCAGATGCAACGTGAGACATCTTGCAATATGTAAGAGAAAAAACAACATATAAAGCAAAATTGATCAAATTCCTTAAATGACAGTTTCAGGAATGGGAAAAAATGCCAAAGAACAAGCTTCTAGCAACCAGAAGCAATGAAAAAATAAGACTTAAATAATGTGGAGACAAAAGCGACGCCCTTATTTTTTAGCGCCAAATAAGACGCCCACATTATTTGGCGCCTAAATGCTTTTGGCGCCAAAAATGACGCCACATCCGGAACGCCGACATTTTTGGCGCAAAATAACGTCAAAAAATGACGCAACTTCCGGCGACACGTATGACGCCGGAAACGGAAAATAATTTTTGCGCCAAAAAAGTCAGCGCCAAGAATGACGCAATAAAATGAAGCATTTTCAGCCCCCGCGAGCCTAACAGCCCACAGGGAAAAAGAGTCAAATTTTTTGAAGGTAAGAAAAAATTATTAAATCAAATGCATTATCCCAAATATGAAACTGACTGTCTGAAAAATAAGGAAAGTTGAACATTCTGAGTCAAGGCAAATAAATGTTTGAATACATATATTTAGAACTTTATAAACAAAGTGCCCAACCATAGCTTAGAGTGTCACAGAAAATAAGATTTACTTACCCCAGGACACTCATCTACATGTTTGTAGAAAGCCAAACCAGTACTGAAACGAGAATCAGCAGAGGTAATGGTATATATAAGAGTATATCGTCGATCTGAAAAGGGAGGTAAGAGATGAATCTCTACGACCGATAACAGAGAACCTATGAAATAGACCCCTTAGAAGGAGATCACTGCATTCAAATAGGCAATACTCTCCTCACATCCCTCTGACATTCACTGCACGCTGAGAGGAAAACCGGGCTCCAACTTGCTGCGGAGCGCATATCAACGTAGAATCTAGCACAAACTTACTTCACCACCTCCATCGGAGGCAAAGTTTGTAAAAACTGAATTGTGGGTGTGGTGAGGGGTGTATTTATAGGCATTTTAAGGTTTGGGAAACTTTGCCCCTCCTGGTAGGAATGTATATCCCATACGTCACTAGCTCATGGACTCTTGCTAATTACATGAAAGAAATGCCTTTTTTTTTACATTTTTTTTATTTTTTTTCTGTAGTGTAGCTTCCCCCCCATAGACAAACCACCACCCCCTCCCAGATCCCTTACAATTAACATTGTCTGCTGTTCCCCCCACCCCCTGTCTCCCACTTATCAATCAACTTTTTTCTGTAGTATAGTGGTTCCCATCCGCTCCCTCCCTGTGCACAAGCCCGCCCGCCGCTCCCCGTGCACACGCGCACGGCCGTGCGCGCTCCCGACAACCCCGCCCCGATCCCGCCCCCCTCTCTCTTCAATCTTCCATCGATGGCCGCCCACCCGCCTCCCACGTCGGCTCCCACCCACCAACGATTGCGGCCTTCGATGCTGGTGCAGAGAGGGCCACAGAGTGGCTCTCTCTGCATCAGATGGGGGAAAAATGTTATTGCAGGATGCCTCGATATCGAGGCATCACTGCAATAACTGTAAAGCAGCTGGAAGCGATCAGGATCGCTTCCAGCTGCTTTAATCCCCAAAGTCGTACAGGGTACGTTGCTGGTCTTTAAAGACCAGGTTGTGTGCGACGTACCCTGTACGACTCGTGTCGTTAAGGGGTTAAGAGAATTTTGGTGGCCAAAGATGAAGAAGACCATTCAAAATTATATACAATCATGTGTCATATGTACCACTTAAAAATCAGAAAATAGACCTCCTTATGGATTACTAATGCCCTTACCTATTCCAAATAAACCATGGCAATATGTAGCCATGGATTTTATAGTTGAATTACCAAATTCTAAAAATATTAATACTATTCTTGTAGTAATAGATATATTTACAAAGATGGCTAACTTCATAGCTTATCACAAACTGCCCACATCAGCTGAAACAGCTACACTCTTCCTAACCAATATTGTATGTTTGCATGGTATTCCTCCAATACTGACCACTGATAGAGGAACTCAGTTCACTTCACGTTTCTGTACTAATTTATGTAATGTTACTCAAATAAATCATTGTTTTTCCACCTCATTTCACCCACAAACCAACGGGCAAGCAGAGAGACTCAACCAATGGTTAGAGCAGTATCTAAGATGCTACTGCTCATATCATCAAGAAAACTGGATACAGTTCCTGCCCATGGCTGAATATGCATACAACAATTCAGTAAAGTCATCCACCAAAATGACACCATTCTTCGCAAATTACGGGTATCATCCAACCTTTAACATTACACCCTCTAATACCTTGGTTTCTCCTTTAGTAGATGAACTAAATTATTCCCTATTAGACAATTTCCAAATGATACAACGGAATATTGAAGAGGCTCAACACTCTTAAAAACATTATTATGATCTCCGCAGAAGAGCCCTACCTACTTACAGACAAGGAGATAAAGTCTGGCTAAGTACTAAGAATCTGAGACTCAAATACCATCGAAAAAGATGGCACGACTTTTCATAGGGCCTTTCCCTATCCTTCGAGTGATCAATGACAATGCTGTCACTCTCACTTTCCTCCAAGTTTAAAGATCCATCCCACTACTACCGCTACTCAAACCCTATAAACCCATGAGACAGAAAGAAACAGTTTTACCACCTTCACCGGTTATTGATTGTGAGGAAATTGAAGTTGACTCTATAATTGATTCACGATACTACAGAGGGCAGTTGCAGTATTTAGTTAGATGGAAAGGATAAACTTCAGATGAGGACACTTGGGAACCAATATTTAGGCCTCTAGTTATTAAGCCGTCTACTTACCTGAATTCGCCAGCCCAATACACTCGCCTAAGCTCGCCTACCATCGCCGCCGCAGACCTGAATACGTTAAAAAAAGCTGTCAAAAAGCCGCGCACCAAGTACGGAGCGATGAGCAGCGGACTGTTGTTAACTGACAGTCATCGATCTCGCTGGTCATCGGCTCATAATTATATTGTAGCTATTTTAGGATTTTCTTTTATTTTACAGGCAACTTTGTATTTATTTTAACTAGGTACAATAGTTATTAAATAGTTATTAACTATTTAAAAACTACCTAGCTAAAATACTTACAAAATTACCTGTAAAATAAATCCTAACCTAAGTTACAATTAAACCTAACACTAAACTATCATTAAATTAATTAAATAAATTAACTACAATTACCTAAAATTAAATTAAATAAACTAAACTATAGTACAAAAAACAAACAAACACTAAGGCCTAGATTTGGAGTTTGGCGGTAGCCGTGAAAACCAGCGTTAGAGGCTCCTAACGCTGGTTTTAGGCTACCGCCGGTATTTGGAGTCAGTCAAAAAAGGGTCTAACGCTCACTTTTCAGCCGCGACTTTTCCATACCGCAGATCCCCTTACGTCAATTGCGTATCCTATCTTTTCAATGGGATTTTTCTAACTCCGGTATTTAGAGTCGTGTCTGAAGTGAGCGTTAGAATTCTAACGACAAAACTCCAGCCGCAGAAAAAAGTCAGTAGTTAAGAGCTGATTGGATCAGCCATTAATTTATTTATTGATAGTGTAGTGTTAGGTTTAATTGTAGGTTAGGTTAGGATTTATTTTACAGGTAAATTTGTAATTATTTTAACTATTTTAGCTATTAAATAGTTCTTAACTATTTAATAGCTATTGTACCTGGTTAAAATAAATACAAAGTTACCTGTAAAATAAATATTAATCCTAAAATAGCTATAATATAAATATAATTTATATTGTAGCTATATTAGGATTTATTTTACAGGTAAATATTTAGCTTTAAATAGGAATAATTTATTTAATAAGAGTTAATTAATTTTGTTAGATTAAAATGATATTTAACTTAGGGGGGTGTTAGTGTTAGGGTTAGACTTAGCTTTAGGGGTTAATACATTTATTAGAATAGCGGTGAGCTCCAGTCGGCAGATTAGGGGTTAATAATTGAAGTTAGGTGTCGGCGATGTTAGGGAGGGCAGATTAGGGGTTAATACTATTTATTATAGGGTTAGTGAGGCGGATTAGGGGTTAATAACTTTATAATAATAGCGGTGCGGTCCGGTCGGCAGATTAGGGGTTAATAAGTGTAGGCAGGTGGAGGCGACGTTGTGGGGGGCAGATTAGGGGTTAATAAATACTATATAATCAGCTCTTTTACCTGTAAAAAAAATACAACCCCCCCAACTCACCACCCACATACCCCTACTCTAACCCACCCAAACCCCCCTTAAAAAAACCTAACACTAACCCCCTGAAGAGTTCCCTACCTTGAGTCGTCTTCACCCAGCCGAGCTGAATTCTTCATCCAATCCGGGCGATGTGGTCCTCCATCCGGGCGAAGTCTTGATCCAAGCGGCAAAGAAGAGGTCCTCCATCCGGGCGATGTCTTCCTACAAGCGGCATCTTCTATCTTCTTTCTTCCGGCTCCATCTTCAGACCGCTGACGCGGAACATCCACCTTCCCCGACGGACTAACGACGAATGACGGTTCCTTTAAGGGACGTCATCCAAGATGGTGTCCCTCGAATTCCGATTGGCTGATAGGATTCTATCAGCCAATCGGAATTAAGGTAGGAAAAATCTGATTGGCTGATTCAAACAACCAATCAGATTGAAGTTCAATCCGATTGGCTGATCCAATCAGCCAATCGTATTGAGCTCGCATTCTATTGGCTGATTGGAACAGCCAATAGAATGCGAGCTCAATACGATTGGCTGATTGGATCAGCCAATTGGATTGAACTTCAATCTGATTGGCTGATAGAATCAGCCAATCAGATTTTTCCTACCTTAATTTCGATTGGCTGATAGAATCCTATCAGCCAGTCGGAATTCAAGGGACGCCATCTTGGATTACGTCCCTTAAAGGAACCGTCATTCGTCGTTAGTCTGTCGGGGAAGGTGGATGTTCTGCGTCTGCGGTCTGAAGATTGAGCTGGAAGAAAGAAGATAGAAGATGCCGCTTGGAGGAAGATATCGCCCGGATGGAGGACCTCTTCTTTGCCGCTTGGATCAAGACTTCGCCCGGATGGAGGACCAGATCGCCCGGATTGGATGAAGAATTTGGCTCGGCTGGATGAAGACGACTCAAGGTAGGGAGATCTTCAGGGGATTAGTGTTAGGTTTTTTTAAGGGGTTTTGAGTGGGTTAGAGTAGGGGTATGTGGGCGGTGGGTTTTAATGTTGGGGGCGGGGTTGTATTTTTTTTTACAGGTAAAAGAGCTGATTACTTTGGGGCAATGCCCCGCAAAAAGCCCTTTTAAGGGCTGGTAAAAGAGCTGGTTACTTTGTAATTTAGAATAGGGTAGGGCATTTTTTTTATTTTGGGGGGCTTTATTATTTTATTAGGGGGCTTAGATTAGGTGTAATTAGTTTAAACTTCTTGTAATTCTTTTTTATTTTCTGTAATTTAGTGTTTTTTTCTTTTGTACTATAGTTAAGGTTATTTAATTTAATTTTAGGTAATTGTAGTTAATTTATTTACGGCTAGATTTAGAGTTTGGCGTTAGCCGTCAAAACCAGCATTAGAGGCTCCTAACGCTGGTTTTGGGCTACCGCTGGTATTTAAAGTCAGTCAGGTAAGGGTCTAACGCTCACTTTCCAGCCGCGACTTTTCCATACCGCAGATCCCCCTACGCCATTTGCGTATCCTATCTTTTCAATGGGATCTTTCTAACGCTGGTATTTAGAGTCTTGGCTGAAGTGAGCGTTAGAAATCTAACGACAAAACTCCAGCCGCAGAAAAAAGTCAGGAGTTAAGAGCTTTATGGGCTAATGCCGGTTTATAAAGCTCTTAAATACTGTGCTCTAACATATACTAACACCCATAAACTACCTATGTACCCCTAAACCGAGGCCCCCCACATCACCGCCACTCTATTAAAAATTTGTAACCCCTAATCTGCCGCTCCGTACACCGCCGCAACCTACGTTATCCCTATGAACCTCTAATCTGCTGCCCCTAACACCGCCGACCCCTATATTATATTTATTAACCCCTAATCTGCCGCCCCCAACGTCGCCTCCACCTACCTACAATTATTAACCCCTAATCTGCCGACCGGACCTCACCGCTACTATAATAAAGTTATTAACCCCAATCCGCCTCACTCCCACCTCAATAAACCTATAATAAATAGTATTAACCCCTAATCTGCCCCCCCTAACATCGCCAACACCTAACTTCAAGTTTTAACCCCTAATCTGCCGACCGGACCTCACCGCTACTCTAATACATTTATTAACCCCTAAAGCTAAGTCTAACCTTAACCCTAACACCGCCCTAAGTTAAATATAATTTAAATCTAACGAAATAAATTAACTCTTATTAAATAAATTATTCCTATTTAAAGCTAAATACTTACCTGTAAAATAAACCCTAATATAACTACAATATAAATAATAATTATATTGTAGCTATTTTAGGATTAATATTTACTTTACAGGCAACTTTGTATTTATTTTAACCAGGTACAATAGCTATTAAATAGTTAATAACTATTTAATAGTTACCTAGTTAAAATAATTACAAAATTACCTGTAAAATAAATCCTAACCTAAGTTACAATTAAACCTAACACTACACTATCAATAAATTAATTAAATAAAATACCTACAATTACCTACAATTAAACCTAACACTACACTATCAATAAATTAATTAAATACAATACCTACAAATAAATACAATTAAATAAACTAACTAAAGTACAAAAAATAAAAAAGAACTAAGTTACAAAAAATAAAAAAATATTTACAAACATTAGAAAAATATTACAACAATTTTAAACTAATTACACCTACTCTAAGCCCCCTAATAAAATAACAAAGACCCCCAAAATAAAAAAATGCCCTACCCTATTCTAAAATTAAAATAGAAAAGCTCTTTTACCTTACCAGACCTGAAAAGGGCCTTTTGCGGGGCATGCCCCAAAGAATTCAGCTCTTTTGCCTGTAAAAAAAAAACCATACAATACCCCCCCAACATTACAACCCACCACCCACATACCCCTAATCTAACCCAAACCCCCCTTAAATAAACCTAACACTAAGCCCCTGAAGATCTCCCTACCTTGTCTTCACCACACCGGGTTCACCGATCGGTCCAGAAGAGCCTCCGATGTCTTGATCCAAGCTCAAGCGGGGGGCTGAAGATGTCTATGATCCGGCTGAAGTCTTCATCCAAGCGGGAGCTGAAGAGGTCCATGATCCGACTGAAGTCTTCATCCAAGCGGGAGCTGAAGAGGTCCATGATCCGGCTGAAGTCTTCTATCAAGCGGCATCTTCAATCTTCTTTCTTCCGGATCCATGTTCATCCCGCCAACGTGGAACATCCATCTTCACTGACGACTTCCCGACGAATGACGGTTCCTTTAAGGGACGTCATCCAAGATGGCGTCCCTCGAATTCTGATTGGCTGATAGGATTCTATCAGCCAATCGGAATTAAGGTAGGAAAAATCTGATTGGCTGATGGAATCAGCCGATCAGATTCAAGTTCAATCCGATTGGCTGATCCAATCAGCCAATCAGATTGAGCTTGCATTCTATTGGCTGATCAGAACAGCCAATAGAATGCGAGCTCAATCTGATTGGCTGATTGGATCAGCCAATCGGATTGAACTTGAATCTGATTGGCTGATTCCATCAGCCAATCAGATTTTTCCTACCTTAATTCCGATTGGCTGATAGAATCCTATCAGCCAATCGGAATTCGAGGGACGCCATCTTGGATGACGTCCCTTAAAGGAACCATCATTCGTCGGGAAGTCGTCGGTGAAGATGGATGTTCCGCATTGGCGGGATGAACATGGATCCGGAAGAAAGAAGATTGAAGATGCCGCTTGATAGAAGAATTCAGCCGGATCATGGACCTCTTCAGCTCCCGCTTGAATGAAGACTTCAGCCGGATCATGGACATCTTCAGCCCCCCGCTTGGGCTTGGATCAAGACATCGGAGGCTCTTCTGGACCAATCGGTGAACCCGGTGTGGTGAAGACAAGGTAGGGAGATCTTCAGGGGCTTAGTGTTAGGTTTATTTAAGGGGGGTTTGGGATAGATTAGGGGTATGTGGGTGGTGGGTTGTAATGTTGGGGGGGGGTATTGTATGTTTTTTTTTACAGGCAAAAGAGCTGAATTCTTTGGGGCATGCCCTGCAAAAGGCCCTTTTCAGGGCTAGTAAGGTAAAATAGCTTTTCTATTTTAATTTTAGAATAGGGTAGGGCATTTTTTTATTTTGGGGGTCTTTGATATTTTATTAGGGGGCTTAGAGTAGGTGTAATTAGTTTAAAATTGTTGTAATATTTTTCTAATGTTTGTAAATATTTTTTTATTTTTGTAACTTAGTTCTTTTTTATTTTTTGTACTTTAGTTAGTTTATTTAATTGTATTTATTCGTAGGTATTGTATTTAATTAATTTATTGATAGTGTAGTGTTAGGTTTAATTGTAGGTAATTGTAGGTATTTTATTTAATTAATTTATTGATAGTGTAGTGTTAGGTTTAATTGTAGGTAATTGTAGGTATTTTATTTAATTAATTTATTGATAGTGTAGTGTTAGGTTTAATTGTAACTTAGGTTAGGATTTATTTTACAGGTAATTTTGTAATTATTTTAACTAGGTAACTATTAAATAGTTATTAACTATTTAATAGCTATTGTACCTGGTTAAAATAAATACAAAGTTGCCTGTAAAATAAATATTAATCCTAAAATAGCTACAATATAATTATAATTTATATTGTAGCTATATTAGGGTTTATTTTACAGGTAAGTATTTAGCTTTAAATAGGAATAATTTATTTAATAAGAGTTAATTTATTTCGTTAGATTTAAATTATATTTAACTTAGGGGGTGTTAGTGTTAGGGTTAGACTTAGCTTTAGGGGTTAATACATTTATTATAGTAGCAGTGAGGTCCGGTCGGCAGATTAAGGGTTAATTATTGTAGGTAGCTGGCGGCGACGTTGGGGGCGGCAGATTAGGGGTTAATAAATATAATATAGGGGTCGGCGGTGTTAGGGGCAGCAGATTAGGGGTACATAGGGATAACGTAGGTTACGGCGGTGTACGGAGCGGCAGATTAGGGGTTAAAAAAATATGCAGTTGTCAGCGATAGCGGGGGCGGCAGATTAGGGGTTAATAAGTGTAAGGTTAGGGGTGTTTAGACTCGGGGTACATATTAGAGTGTTAGGTGCAGACATAGAAAGTGTTTCCCCATAGGAAACAATGGGGCTGCGTTAGGAGCTGAACGCTGCTTTTTTGCAGGTGTTAGGTTTTTTTTCAGCTCAAACAGCCCCATTGTTTTCTATGGGGGAATCGTGCATGAGCACCTTTTTGAAGCTGGCCGCGTCCGTAAGCACCGCTGGTATTGAGAGTTGCAGTGGCGGTAAATTATGCTCTACGCTCCCTTTTTGGAGCCTAACGCAGCCCTTCTGTGAACTCTCAATACCAGCGGTATTTAAAAGGTGCGGGAGAAAAAAAGCCAGCGTTAGATACGCAGGTCGTTACCGACAAAACTCTAAATCTAGCCGTTAATTAATTAAATGATAGTGTAGTGTTAGGTTTAATTGTAACTTAGGTTAGGATTTATTTTACAGGTAATTTTGTAAGTATTTTAGCTAGGTAGTTATTAAATAGTTAATAACTATTTAATAACTATTGTACCTAGTTAAAATTTGTACAAAGTTGCCTGTAAAATAAAAATAAATCCTAAAATAGCTATAATATAATTATTAGTTATATTGTTGCTATCTTAGGGTTTATTTTACAGGTAAATATTTAGTTTTAAATAGGAATAATTTAGGTAATACGAGTAATATTATTTAGATGTATTAAAATAATATTTAAGTTAGGGGGGGTTAGGGTTAGTGTTAGACTTAGGTTTAGGGGTTAAAAATTTTAATATAGGTGGCGGCGGTATAGGGGGGGCAGGATAAGGGTTAATAACTTTAATATAGGTGGCGGCGGGGTCGGGGGGCGGCGGTTTAGGGGTTAAACAATTTATTTAGTTGCGGCGGGGTCTGGGTTCCGCAGGATAGGGGTTAATAAGTTTATGTAGGTGGCGGTGGTATAGGGGCGGCAGATTAGGGGTTAATATGTATAATGTAGGTGGCGGTGGGGTCAGGGAGCGGCGGTTTAGGGGTTAACATGTTTATTATAGTTGCGGCGGGGTCCGGGAGCGGCGGTTTAGGGGGTAATAAATTTATTTAGTTGCAGCGGTGTAGGGGGGGCAGATTAGGGGTGTTTAGACTCGGGGTACATGTTAGGGTGTTAGGTGCAGACGTTTTCCATAGAAATCAATGGGATATCGGGCAGCAGCGAACATGAGCTTTCGCTATGGTCAGACTCCCATTGATTCCTATGGGATCCTGGAGGCAGCGGATTGAAATCCAGGTACGCTGGCCCGGAATAGTGGCGAGCGTACCTGGTAGTAGTTTGATAACTACCAAAAGTAGTCAGATTGGTCCGAGCTTGCGTTCAGAACATCTGTAGTGACATAACCATCAATCTGTGTCGGACTGAGTCCAGTGGATCGTAGGTTACGTCACTATATTCTACTTTTGCCGGGCAGTAGGGGTTAATGATAACTAAGGCGAATCAGCCTCGCCACAAATACGCTGTAAAATTTCCAGCGTATTTGCAGTTGACGGCTTGATAACTAGAGGCCTTAATCTCAAGGCTTCCAGACTTGTATCTCTTTTCCATAGAAGGAATCCTGATCGTCCGCAACCTCAAGCTGTGGAACAGCTTGCCTGAGTTTGGACTCTAATCCCACCTACTTTTCCTTTAAATGCTGCACGCACCTACTACCAGGTGCTTAAGCTGAAGCACTTCTCTGTTCCTGAGCTCCTTTCCACTCGGATTACAAATACTTAATTGTTTGTTAACCTCTCTAATGTGATTTCTTACAAGGATTCCATCTCCAGTTACCTACAGTTTTCAACTGTATCCGTAATTATTATCCTGCTTACTCATTCTAATTATGGATTGCTTCACTTCAATTCGGCTGTGCAGAGCTCTGCTAAAAACTACTACGACTCACTGCTTCATAGAACAACTATCCTGCATGAAGACAGAGGTATTTGTGTTTATACTCATTCTATTAGACTGTCATACAGAATACTTACTTATTCCGTTATCATCTGTTGCGCTCACACTGTTCCGTTGTTTATAACTGTATCGGTAATACGGATCTCGGCTCCTCCCTCACTGGGCCGCACCTGTCTGTACACACTTACCATTTGCCAGGACATTGTAGGCTAAAGACTGTAATTACTTCGCTTCCAAGCATATATGATTACGTCATGCTGTTCCTGAACTTACGACGCATCTGTGCCACAATACAATAACCTTGCATTACGCTTATGCCAATCACATAACTTGCGGCACTCTACGAATATTGCTAATACTGTTACATTATTACATGGTGTACAAGAGTATTGATTATATTGTGGTATCATATATCCCCTGCTACTGGAGAAACAGCTTGCTTATGGAAAATTATATTAACTTTTACCGCAGGAATCATACTTATATTGCAGATATAACATTTGTATTTGATCATTCCTTATTCTATATTCAGAGAGACAACATATTAAACCAAATCACTTTTATAACATATATACTTCATATAGTATTTATCTACTCAAAATTGTGATACAACCTGTTATTTAAAGAGACATCATTCTCAGGTAAATCTGCAGTTGTGTTCCACAACCGTAATCTTTACAGTACTTGAGGGAATAGTTATACACAATTAACAGTATAATGATAAATTGCTTTATACACTTTCAGAATATTGATGCACAATGTGCTCTAGATTTACAAGGTACAGTTTCCTCGGCAATGGACACACTCTATTAATATTTTTCTTGTTCTTTGTTTTTACATTAATCATTGTCACTTGATAGTGAAATATCTATCTACACTTTAGCTATTCCAATTTTTGTGACAAATATCTGGTAAATTAAGTTACCAATAAACAGTAAAATGTATGGTTAAAAAATTTAAAATTATGTGGAATCTTTATCTCTGGGATTACCATTTTTGTCATTAAATTTCATAAGATTTTGATTGAAAAAACAAACAAACGTATAACTGTATATGAATGTGTATGTGCTTGTGTCTGTGTGCACGTTTATGTGATGAACACAAACACACTGACACACACATACAGTATAAATAAATGTTGTAGGCGCTCATTCTCCTAGAGGCTACAGAGCTATGCAGACAAATATCTTGTACTACAATTCCCACAACCTCAAATGCGTCTACTGGACATGCTCAAACTATCAGACCTCCCAACTCTTCCAATTGGCTTGATTTCCCTTAGTCCTCCCATGGACCAACAGGACAAATCCACAAATCCCCCAGATATGCCTATAATAACAAAAATATAAAGGGTTGGAGACCCTCAAAAAGAATACACTTATAGCACTCAAGAGTTCACCCTGACATTTTTTTTGAAAGTGAGGTAAATTACTGTGATTCCTCAATATTATGGGTGAAGGGTGCCAGTAGGAGAGATCATAGCATATATGTTCAAGATTAAAAAAAAAAAAACAAGGCTCGTGAGTTACAGCTAGCCAATCATCTGAAGAATGCATATAACGCGTACTTGAATAATCCCCAACCGACAACATGGGACAAGTATAACAAGGCAAAAGCCGAAAGAGAAATTTTCCTAAAACAGTGCTGGGCTTCTGCAGACTTGAAAACTAAATCCACATTTCAAGGCCCTTTTGGCATTTCTGCGGGACACCTGGCTAAAATAGGTAAAATAAAAAATACCAGGAACATAATCCCAAGTGTAAGAGAAGGAGACAGACACTGCACCCAGGCATCTGAAATCAGACAGGCATTTTTTAAATACTATCAAAAACTATACACCGGTGGAAAAAATTGACGGACCTGCAAAAGTAGAATTTTGGCAAAAAATTAAAATACCTAAGATCTCGAGTGAATCTTTAGATAAAATTAATCAAAGAATAACGGAAGTTGAAATTTACAATGCCATCAAAAACTTGAAAAATAATAAGGCACCAGGGCCGGATGGGCTACCAGCCGAATTTTACAAAAGCATGAAAATAAACATAACTGGCACATTAGAAAAATTATTCAATGAATATTTTATAAGCAATAATAAACAGTCCAACTACTTCACAGATTCGATTATTACACTTATTCACAAGAAAGGTAAGAGTCATGATGAACTTGGGTCATATAGGCCTATCTCTCTACTGAATGTTGATTACAAACTCTTGATGGTCATAATTGCAGAGAGACTTAAAAAAGTGCTTTGAGAAGTTATACATCAGGACCAGGCAGGCTTCATGCCTGGCAGAAATGTAGTAAGAAACATTAGACGTATCCTTGTAACTTTAGACTATTATTACAATAAAAACTACAGACATAATAAAAAAGTGTGAAGGTGATTTGGCCCTCTTGGGTTTAGATGCAGAGAAAGCATTTGATGCTATTACTTGGGACCATTTATTTACGGCAATAGATAAATTTGGTTTGCATGGAAATTTTCTTAACTTGGTTAAGCTAATCTATAATAAACCTCGGTCACAACTTTCAGTAAATGCTGAACTATCTCAATATATAACTCTTCAAAAGGGGACAAGGCAGGGCTGCCCACTGTCACCACTTTTATTTAACATCTCTCTTGAGCCCTTGGCAATTCTCCTGAGACAGGAATTAGTAGGCGCTAGAATTGGTAAACAATTCGTAAAAATATCATTAGACGCCGATGATTTGATCTTGTTTCTATACAATACACCAGAAAGTATACCAAAATGTTTAAATATGATAGAGGCATATAGAAAATTCTCTGGATACAAGGTAAATCGAAATAAATCAGAACTACTCTGGATACAAAAAAATAATTGCAGCTTTTCTAACCATGGATTTCAAGAGGTAGAGCAGTTAAAATATCTAGGTCTGTATATTAGCAAGAACCCACATGATTGGTACAGATTAAATTATGAAAGTGTATTTGTGAGACTGCCGGAGGCTCTAGCAAAATGGAATAGATACAATTTATCATTATCAGCAAAGATAATGGTAATTAAAACAATTGTATTTCCTAAAATTTTATTTTTACTACAGAATCTCCCACTATTTATAACAAAGACAGACCTTCAAAAATATAATAAATCAATAGCCTATTTTCTATGGAATAAGGTCAAACATCGTTTGGCAATGAGCAGGATGGTACAACGAAGACAAGAAGGCGGCCTTACGCTTCCTTGCTTGAAAGATTATAACTTAGCGGCAATGGTTAAATTTGCGGCGGATTGGTTAGTGGAGGGAGATTACGTTTCATACTATAAGCTTGAGTCAGAAGTAATATCACCATTTGACCTCAAGGCAGTTTTACATATCGACAGAAAAAAAACGCCAAGTAATGTTATTGGCTTAATAACGATTCAGAATATCATCTATCATCAGGGCCTGGCAGAAATATTGCTTAACCCTGAATGAGCAATTCCAAATCTCTAAATACAGCCCCATTGTGGGCATGCCTGATTTTAGTCCGGGCGTATATGACCCGATCTTTAAAGTTTGGAGAGAGAGAGGTTTAATAAACTGGTTCCAGCTTAGACAAGATGGTTCATCATCCATACAGACATTTGCAGAATTGGCGTATAAATATCAGTTAGTGTCTAAAAAATTTTACGCATACCTTCAATGTAGAAGCTACTATCATCAGCTATATCAACTAGCTGGTACAGATAGGGGCTGGCAGGAAATAGAATCAGCTCTTAAATTGTACAAAGCTGGAAAAAGGTCCATCTCAGTATGGTATAATCTATTACGTGTAAAAGCGGGGGCGATTCACCTTGAATCCATTAAAAGACACGTAAATAGATTGTTCCCACATATACAGATACAGGATATTAAAAACAGCATTTCTAATGCAGAAGCAGCTACGTCGGTTACCAGTTTCAGGGAATCACAATTTAAATTGTTGAATAACTACTACCTGACGCCGGATAGAATAAATAAATGGGCAAAAACGGAGTGTAAGTGTAAATGTTATAAATGTAGCGCTGAAAAAGCAGATATTGTTCATTGTCTGTGGCTATGCCCAAAAACCAGACAATTTTGGGGGAAAATTAATTTCTGGCTTAACAAATATCTACAGAATAGATTCTCGTTGACGCTTGTTAATGTATTTCTCCTCTGCAATGAAGTGGCCCCAAAAGCAGATAAATTGCTTATAAACACAGCAATACTGGTAGCACGTAACATTATATTTAAATACTGGAAATCCACAAGACCCCTCAGCTTTAAAGAATTTATAGATACTATAAAGCTGCAAATGACAATGGAGCTCTTCAACATGAAGACTTGCACGGAACATATACTGAAAAGCTTCTTTTACAAATGTCTAAAGTTTATCAGGGACTGGCCACTAACTGCACAAATTCAATTTATATCCCCAATCCAAAACTCCCCGGAGTTTATATTACTTATACTAAAAAGCATTCTTCCCCAACAGTGGAGTAGATAGGAGGGTAGATAATCAGGTAGGGAGAGAGAGATAATTTAATTTTTTTTTTTTTTTCTTTTCTTCTTCCCTTCATTCTCGTTTAACTTACCGATAACATATGTTTATCTAAAGGATTTAAAAAGGATGATTCCTACACATTCAGAGAGGTTTTTTTTTTTTTTTATTATTTTCATTATTATTGTTTAGTATGTTTAGGGTGTTTTTGTTTAAAATATATTAAAAAAGAAAAAGCCATTGGTGTGTACAGATATATTATGGAAGCATGGCAGTAGCAAGTTTTTGTTTATTATCAATAGATGGTCTTTATACAAATGTATAATATCTAGCCCTGCGTGGCGCAAAGTTATGGAATTTGGTTTTTCTGTGCACACTGTTGGAATAAAAAAGAAAGTATAAAAAAAAAACAAAAAAAAACAAATTGAATTCCTGACCCATTGGGACCAACTACATTTCCTCAGAAGCAGTGTTTTTCCAGCCTACACTTTGACAAATAATGGTCAGACAGTGTTATAGTAGCAGGATGCCCTGAAAACTGTTTATCTCTATAGAAAGCAATGAAATGGAAAGGAATACAAAGCAAAACAAATAACTGTAAAATAATACAGAAAAACAAAGAGTTAGATGCCATTCAAGTCATTAACTTAGTTTGTCTGGCAGTAATTACAGACACCTTTACACTCTGAAACTACCTGAAATGATGCACAATCCCCTCTATATTGTTGCTAGGCCCACTGTAACCTTCTTCCACAAAACGCCAGCAATTATAAAGTCAGTATTGGGAGGGTGATATCAGCACTCACAAATTTATATAGCTGCTACTCATGGTGACAATCTGTTACATCCACTCAGGGTTCACTCCTTCACTCCAATAAGTATATTCTCCACGTAGAGAGCACTAAGGCACTAACTAGGATTTTAAAATGCCTAGTGACTGCCTCACTATGTAAAGAATCATATACACATGTGTGTGTGTGTGTATAAGAAAATGTATGCTTACCTGATAAATTTGTTTCTTTTTAGACATGATGAGTCCACGGATTTCATCCTTACTTGTGGGATTACGCCTCCTGGTCAGCAGGAGGAGGCAAAGAGCACCACAGCAGAGCTGTATATATAGCTCTTCCCTTCCCTCCCACTCCAGTCATTCGACCGAAGTTAGGAAGAGAAAGGAAAAGCCAAGGTGCAGAGGTGTCTGAAGTTTAACAAAAAATAATAACCTGTCCCATAGAACAGGGCGGTCCGTGGACTCATCGTGTCTAAAAAGAAACAAATTTATCAGGTAAGCATACATTTTCTTTTCTTTTTAAAGACATGATGAGTCCACGGATTTCATCCTTACTTGTGGGATACAATAGCAAAGCTATAGTACACGGATGAAAAGGGAGGGACAAGACAGGTAACCTAAATGGAAGGCACCAATGCTTAAAGAACCTTTCTCCCAAAAACAGCCTCAGCCGAGGCAAAGGTATCAAATTTGTAAAATTTTGAAAAAGTGTGAAGAGAAGACCAAGTTGCAGCCTTGCAAATCTGTTCAACAGAAGCCTCATTTTTGAATGCCCATGAGGAAGCAACAGCCCTAGTGGAATGAGCCGTAATTCTTTCAGGAGGCTGCTGTCCAGCAGTCTCATATGCAAAACGGATTATACTCTTCAGCCAAAAAGAAAGAGAGGTAGCCGTAGCTTTCTGACCCCTACGTTTCCTTGAAAAAATAACAAACAAAGAAGACTACTGACGAAAGTCTTTAGTCGCTTGTAAGTAGAACTTTAAAGCACGGACTACGTCTAAATTGTGTAGCAGACGTTCCTTCTGAGAAGAAGGATTAGGACATAAAGAAGGAACAACAATCTCCTGATTAATGTTCTTGTTTGAAACAACTTTAGGAAGAAAACCAGGCGTAATACTTAACACTACCTTATCCGCATGAAAAATAAGGTAAGGAGAATTATATTGTAATGCCGAAAGCTCAGATACTCTTCAAGCACAAGAAATAGCAACCAGAAATAAAACTTTCCAAGATAATAATTTAATATCTAAGGAATGCATAGGTTCAAACGGAACCCCTTGGAGAACTTTAAGAACTAAATTCAAACTCCAAGGAGGAGCAATTAGTCTAAACACAGGCCTGATTCTAGTCAGAGCCTGACAAAAAGATTGCACATCTGGAACATCTGCCAAAGGCTTATGTAACAAAATAGATAAAGCAGAGATCTGACCCTTTAAAGAACTTGCTGATAATCCCTTCTCCAATCCTTCTTGGAGAAAAGATAAAATCCTGGGAATCCAAACCTTACTCCATGAGTAACCCTTGGATTCACACCAATAAAGATATTTGCGCCATATCTTATGGTAAATTTTCCTGGTAACAGGCTTACGTGCCTGAATTAAAATCTCTGAGACCGAATCAGAAAAACCTCACCTGGATAAAATTAAGGGTTCAATTTACAAGCAGTCAGCTGCAGAGAAACTAGATTTGGGTGATGGAAGGGACCCTGAATGAGAAGGTCCTTCCTCAATGGAAGCTTCCACGGTGGCCGAGACGACATGTCCACCAGATCGGCATACCAAATCCTGCAAGGCCACGCAGGAGCAATGAGGATCACCAATCCCCTCTCCTGTTTGATTCGAGCAATCACCCGGGGAAGTAGAGCAAACGGGGGGAATACATATGCTAGGCTGAAAGACCAAGGAACTGCCAAGGCATCGAATCAGCTCGGCCTGGGGATCCCTGGACCTGGACCCGTATCTTGGAAGCTTGGTATTCTGATGAGACACCATAAGGTCCAACTCCGGCCTACCCCATCTGAGAATCAGGTTTGAAAATTTTTACGGATGGAGTTCCCACTCCCCCGGATGAAAAGTTTGCCTGCTCAGAAAATCTGCCTCCCAGTTTTCCACCCCTGGGATGTAGATTGCCGACAGATGGCAAGAGTGAGTCTCCGCCCACTGAATTATTTTGGCTACTTCGGTCATCGCTAAGGAACTTCTTGTTCCTCCCTGATGATTGATGTAAGCCACTGTCGTTATGTTGTCCGACTGGAATCTGATGAATTGGCCCGAAGCCAACTGAGGCCAAGCCCGAAGTGCATTGAATATCGCTCTCAACTCTAGGATGTTGATGGGAAGGAGAGACTCTGCCTGAGTCCATACTCCCTGAGCCCTTAAGGAGCTCTATACTGCTCCCCATCCTAACAGGCTGGCATCCGTTGTCACAATCACCCATGAGGGCCTGCGAAAGCATGTCCCCTGGGATAGATGATCCAACGACAACCACCATAGAAGAGATCTCCTGATCTAGGGTTATTTGAGGAGACAAATCTGTATAATCTCCATTCCACTGCCTGAGCATGCTTAGCTGCAGAGGCCTGAGATGAAAACGCACAAACGGAACGATGTCCATTGCCGCCACCATCAATCCGATTACCTCCATGCACTGAGCCACTGATGGCCGAGGATTGGACCCGGCATGTATTCAGAATTTTTAACTTTCTGACTTCCGTCAGAAAAATTTTCATTGAAATAGAGTTGATTAGAGTTCCCAGAATGGGTACCCTTGTCTGAGGAATCAACAAACTTTTTTCCAGATTTACCTTCCACCCGTGAGTTCTCAGGAAGGATAGTACAATGTCGGTATGGGACCTTGCTAGTTGATAAGATGATGCCTGGATCAGAATATCGTCCAGATAAGGCACCACCGCAATGCCCCGTGTCTGAGAACCGCCAGTAGAGACTCCAGAACCTTTGTGAAAGTTCTGGGTGCCGTGGCCAGACCGAAAGGGAGAGCTACAACTGAAAATGTTTGTCCAGGAAGGCAAAACTTAGGAACTTGTGATTATTTCTGTGGATAGGAACATGAAGATATGCATCCTTTAGATCCACTGTTGTCATAAATTGGCCCTCCTGGATCAATGGAAGAATGGTACAAATAGTTTCCATCTTGAAAGATGGAACTCTGAGAAACTTGTTTAGACTCTTGAGGTCTAAAATAGGTCTGAAAGTGCCCTCTTTTTTGGGGACTACAAACAGATTTGAATAAAACCCCTGTTCCGGAATTGGAATGGGACAGATTACTCCCATGGAGGAAAGGTCTCTTACACAACATAAGAACGCCTCTCTTTTTATCTGGTCTGCAGATAATCGTGAAAGAAGAAACCTTCCTCTGGGGGAAGAATTTCTGAACTCCAATTTGTATCCCTGAGACGCTATGTCTATTGCCCAGGGATCCTGAACGTCTCGTATCCAAGCCTGGATGTAGAAGGAAAGTCTGCCCCCTACTAGATCCAGTCCTGGATCGGGGGCCAACCCTTCATGCTGACTTGGAAGCAGCAGCAGGCTTCTTGGATTGTTTACCCTTGTTCCAAGACTGGTTGGGTCTCCAGGTAGACTTGGTTTGCGAATAGTTCCCTTCCTGTTTAGAGGAAGAGGAAGGGGGAACTCTCTTGAAATTTCAAAAGGAACGAAAATTACTCTGTCGACCTCTCTGTTTGGATTTTTTATCCTGAGGGAGGAGATGACCCTTGCCTCCCGTGATGTCAGAAATAATTTCCTTCAAGTCAGGTCCGAACAGGGTCTCCCCTTGTAAGGAATAGCCAAAAGTTTAGACTTGTATGACATATCCGCAGGCCAAGATTTCAACCATAAGGCTCTGCGTGCTAAGATGGAAAAACCAGAAATCGTAGCCGCCAATTTAGTAATCTGCAGAGAAGCATCCGTAATAAATGAATTAGCTAATTTAAGAGCTTTAATCCGATCCTGTATCTCTTCCAAAGAAATTTCAGTCTTAAGAGACTCTTCCAGAACATCAAACCAATAAGCAGATGCACTGGTAACCATAACAATGCAAGCCGTCGGTTGTAATAACAACCCCTGGTGAACATAGATCTTCTTAAGGAGACCCTCCAACTTCTTATCCATAGGGTCTTTAAAGGCACAACTATCCTCAATAGGAATTGTAGTACATTTAGCCATTATTGAGCCAAGGTAGAGATAGCACCCTCCACCATCTGCCAAGAGTCCCTAATAGTGTCAGCTATAGGGTACATCTTCTTAAAAACGGGAGAAGGAAAGAAGGGAATACTTGGTCTCTCCCATTCCTTAGCAATAATCTCTGAAGTTCTCTTGGGAACTGGAAAAACATCAGAATAAGAAGGGACTTCTAGGTATCTGTCCAACTTACTCAATTTCTCTGGAGGAACCACTATTGAATCACAGTCATCCAGAGTCACCAAAACCTCCCTCAATAATAAGCGGAGGTGTTCAAGTTTAAACTGGAAAGAAACCACGTCAGAATCCGTCAGTGGTAAGGCACTCCCTGAATCAGAAAGTTCACCTTCGGATAGGACCTCCAAACCCTCCAATTCAGAGCCTTGGGAGGGTACGTCTGAGATCGCCATCAAGGTATCAGAAGCTGCGTTGACCACGTGGTTTTCCTTCCTTTTGCGCTTGCCTTGAAATATGGGAAAGGCAGATAACGCATCAGAAAGTGTAGATGACATAACTGCAGCTATGTCCTTATTTTTCAACCATGCGGTTTAGCGTAATATCTGCAATGAAGATCACTGATCGGGACTCCAGAGCAATAAACACTGCGAGGTTACTCTGACCAAGCGCGCCAAAGTTAACCCCACCCTTCGTGGGCGTAGCGCAAATCATCCGGCTAAGATTTTAGGAACTACGGCCTGTCAGTTACCCAAACGTAGCCCATAAACACAGCCTTGTACCAGAGCCTCTTAATTTGAAACTCCGGTATTACATAGCCCCAGCGTCTTGCCCACAGTACATACAAGTAGTGACTGATAGGGAAGCCCTCATTGTGAAGAGCCCATGTCCCCCAATAAACTACATTCTTAGCATATCCTTGCAACAGTGTCGGATGTCATGGCCCTATGACCATGTTCCCAACATAAATCAAGTAAGTGCATAGTCGTTTCTGAGGTATATGTGGCCCAGAAAAAATAAAGACTGCACTTACCTCGATGCTGACCGACAGCATGACAAGTCCCACAGAATCAAGAGGTCTTCTCCCTCCTACAGCCCTGTGGACACAGATAGGGCCTTAGTTAATATCTGCTAAGACCATCATCAGAAGGGCAGCACTCAGTATGGGAGGCGCAGTGAGAGTTTTGTCCTACCAGTTCCCATTGCTTTAAAGCCACCTGTAGCTCTACTCTAGAGGCTGACAAGGAATACGGCTACACCCTATAATAAAATAGCACTCACTGGTACCATTTTAAAAATAACAAACTCTTGATTGAAGAATCTAAACTAACACCTCACTTTACCTCTTCCTATCACTAACACAGGCAAAGAGAATGACTGGAGTGGGAGGGAAGGGAGGAGCTATATATACAGCTCTGCTGTGGTGCTCTTTGCCTCCTCCTGCTGACCAGGAGGCGTAATCCCACAAGTAAGGATGAAATCCATGGACTCATCGTGTCTTTAAAAAGAAATATATATATATTTATATCTAAACAATTACACCCAATCTAAAAAGGATATTAGGTGAAAAGTAATGGAGCCCCTGACAAACATAGTACAAGCAGGTGAACCAGTGCACAGAACCCAGACACTATAATATGGATAGAACAAGAAAAGCAAATAGATACACAGGGAGCCACCAAGTCAGATCAGAAAAAAGAAAAGCATTTATTTCATCTAAACAATCCTAACCTATACACTGACATATACTAATAGGTTCAAAAAGCAATACAATAAATATGAGCAATCCTAAAGACTCAGAGGAATAGGCCATGTAACGTTAAATATACCGGTATATATTGGGGTAAAATAACTCAAACCCATGGGTCTAAACTAAATCACAGTTAAGCATAGCAAATATCATTTAAATAGAGACAGGGAAAGTGCACAATATGAGATGTCATACATCACAGCAAAAAACATGCATAATCAATTGCAGCGTAATCACATTGCAGGTTATATTCAATGCTCTTAAATGCTTCTAATTGGAATCAAATCCTAAAAGCATATGCACAGTCCCCAGCGTGCTAATAAATCAACATATAGGGAACAATTCCATAGTCAAGCAGAGATGAATAATAAGCAGCACACAGTCTCTTGTTAGTGATCCATTGCAAAAGCTTGTAAGTGCGTTAGTGGTTATGGGTTAAAGTCAGGCGAAGAAGCACAAAATATTCTAAGTGCATAAGCGGATAGAAAGAAATCAGTTTAGCAGCACAGCGTCCATAAGTTAATGAACAGGAGACCGGGTTTTTCAAGGCTTGAACAGCCTACAGCTCACCAGACCAAAGTGTTCAGTTCACAAGACGATTCCACAGTCAGAGCTGCCCCTCAATCTCCCTCTCAGAATAGGCTGTGTATTCCGCTGAAATTCACCTGTTCCAACAATACAGGCCGATATCCTCCAAGGTTGGCGTCCCACGCCTCAGCTTCACAGCTTCACAGAGGCGTGACTTTCACACTACGCGCGTTTCACCCTTTAAAATTGATATAGGGCTTTTTCAAGCATCATGACATTGCATCCGTTTTGGTAACTTATATAGCCATCACATGATTGGTTCCGGTGAAATATTTTTTTTACTGGATTGCTCATTATACTCATACAATTTATTGCAATTATGTACACGACACCTCAAATATATACCTATATGTATATGAATCTACATCATCAAAAACTAAGAGAGTGGGAATTTTTGAAAAACAAAATGTTTGATCCTAACACAATTACGATCTTATTCAAAGATATCAATATATGGATATCTATAGTATAATTAACCCATACATTATCTATTTTGCAAATATTTTTCATGAGACCTTAAATTAGCTATAATGATGATACCCAGGCAAAAGAAGCATATATGTATAAATTGGTGTATATAAGTAATTTATTAATCCAAATGAAAATTGACTAGCAAAAAAGAAAAAAAGAGGATGGATCTTTTGTATGCAGAAAATGCATTATCTGTAAGTTTATGCTTAAAGGGGATAAAATTGTCAATTTGGAAGGAAGAAGTTTTAGAGTAAAAGGCAGATAACATGTAAAAGTATTGGAGTAGTATATATGGTGACTTGTACTTGTCCTAGATTCTACATAGGAAAAACCTATAGAGAATTACATGAAAGAATAAAAGAGCATAGGAGAGATATTTTGAATGAGAATATTAAAACTAGTGGGATTGCTCGATACCCAGGCAAAAGAAGCATAGATGTATAAATAGGTGTATATAAGTAACTTGTAATTTATTAATCTTTAAAGGTTGGAAGATAATAAAAGAGAGCAGTGGTTTGAACTTTAACTTAGGAAGGGAGCATAGTTGATTGAAAAACCCGGTCTCCTTTTCATTAACTTATGGACGCTGTGCTGCTAAACTGATTTCTTTCTATCTGCTTATGCACTTAGAATATTTTGTGCTTCTTCGCCTGCCTTTAACCCATAACCACTAACGCACTTACAAGCTTTTGCAATGGATCACTAACAAGAGACTGTGTGCTGCTTATTATTCATCTCTGCTTGACTATGGAATTGTTCCCTATATGTTGATTTATTAGCACGCTGGGGACTGTGCATATGCTTTTAGGATTTGATTCCAATTAGAAGCATTTAAGAGCATTGAATATAACCTGCAATGTGATTACGCTGCAATTGATTATGCATGTTTTTTGCTGTAATGTATGACACCTCATATTGTGCACTTTCCCTGTCTCTATTTAAATGATATTTGCTATGCTTAACTGTGATTTAGTTTAGACCCATGGGTTTGAGTTATTTTACCCCAATATATACCGGTATATTTAACGTTACATGGCCTATTTCTCTGAGTCTTTAGGATTGCTCATATTTATTGTATTGCTTTTTGAACCTATTAGTATATGTCAGTGTATAGGTTAGGATTGTTTAGATGAAATAAATGCTTAGTTAAGGTCGCCGGCACAGCGGTGAATGGAGATCATGTGGTGTGCTACAGATTTTGGTGCCTACAGGAACCTAGGCTGTAAATCCAGTCCTGTTCACATAGGTGGTAAAATTCTAATGCACTGTCTAGCAGTTTATTCCCTGCAAATCAGATAACACATTATCGCTAGCTGCTACATAAAAACACAGCACCCAACACATAGAGAACAAATTCCCTTTTTTCTGTCACATGCTTACAACTGCATCACTTTAAAGGGGCAATAAACACATGAAGATCTTTATATAAAATGTTTTGTTATGCACAGTAAAACAACTTTACATCATTTATTTAGCCTTTTCATGTAATTTAGCTCTGAAAATGGCGGATTTTATACGTCTCAGAAATGAAAATGCGCACTGCAGACGTAGCTAGGGTTTCCATCTCCACCATGTTTGCCTGGACACTTATGAGTTACACGTGCTGCAGGGTGCGCAGGGAGGAGCATGAATAGTGCTGTCCAGAGTCACTATTTGTGTGCTGTCCAGGGGTGCAATTCATGTTCCCCTCTGCACACCCTGCAGCATGTGTAACTCATAGGTGTCCAGGCAACCCTGGACGTAGCTAGCAGGTATGAACTTTCTGCAGACTCTAGCGCAGATTGGCTCATTTAAATAAGGAAAGTGCAGGATGGAGTTTGGATATTAAAAAACAATTGCAACAAACAAAATGTTAATTTGTTTTTAAAATGTTTCGACTTTGCTGATATGTCATGCTATAGTAACACAACAGACATGTCTTGTAATTACAATGTGTTTACTGTTCCTTTAAAAACTGTACTACAACTCCACAAGGGCCAGAGTGGGTACAGTGCTGTACGCATCAAGTGTTTGTTTTGTTCCTGGCTTGTGCTTCGTTTACAATAAGGGCTGATGCTGTATCTGGTAGTTCCAACCCCCTGTAAACACTTCTTTACCTTATATACTAACAAATAATCACACGTCACAGAGAGCTGGGTTTAAAGACCATAGCATGGTCACATTTATTAACGAATTGAATAACTTGACTTCAACGGAAGTCAGTAAATATTTAACCTGTGGCGGCATTCGAGGCCTAGTAAAAATTATCACTATTAACTCCATATGACCGGAGGTCGCAGCCAGGTGTTGTGGAATTGCAACTGCCAAGATGGGGCCGCAAAGGCGGCCCCACCCCATTCCGTCTAGTAGGTGCGGACGTCCTAAAGGATCTTCAGCCAGCAGACCCGCGGGGCGGGGGCCCCAGGTCACAAGAGACAGGCACTCCCAACCGTGCTCTTGCCGCCACCAGCTAAATATTGCTAACCAAGGCGCTTTTGAGGTCTGCCAAGAAGATCGCCAGCCCTTTGTCAGACAGGTGCACCCCGTTTGGGCGATACAGCCCTTTTTTGTCCGCTGAGATCTGCTCGTGTCGCACCACAAAACCGCCTACCTCTAACATTGCTCTACCCAGCTCCCTGTTCACTTTTTTGCAGACCCTGTAAGCTACTCTAGGTGTGGGGAAATATCTCCAACGCAACCTGGGGATTATGTTGGACCAAGCCAACCTAACCCCCGGGAACATCGTGCAAATCCACCTGACGTCGGACCTCATAGCATTGATGAGGTCCAAAGCCGGTGCACATCCTAGGTCGTTCCCTCCCATGTGGAGGAGGATAATGTGGGGCTGCCCCCATCTATGTCTAGCATTCTGGAGGAGGGCCGGCAAACCACCCCACTGTAAGCCTCTACGGCCCAACCACCGTACTGATGCCTTTGACATCGGAAGACCCAGTTGCTGCCCTTCAGGAAGAGAGTGATCCCTCAGTGCTGCCCAGTGAACGTATGAGTGCCCTATGATCTAGATTCAAGTAGGGCCCGTAGCCACACCTAAAACGGATTACAACGATTAAGGATCCAACAAAGAAAGAACACAACCAGAAAACTGCAACGCGATAGCTAATTGCGCAGGCCCCCTACCCACCCATTACGCCTCTGCTGGTGGGCGCACGTATAGTTTATAGCATTGGGACCTCCATCTACCCAGTCTCTGAATGTGTTCCCCCCTCCAGCCCAGCGCCGCTGCGCTGGTGGCAGCCCCTATACGGAAGGGGTGTGGGGTGATTCTGCAATCCCCCAAACCTGCCGCAAGCGTCGCCTTCTTCAGAACTGCCGCAAATTGGTACCGGGACAGGTTGGACCCATCCGAATGCACCAAGAACTGAGTTTAACCTCGCATGCGCTGCGCCGTATAAGCCCGCGTGAGCGATACCGAGCAGGCACCCGAGGCTGAAGGGGTCAGGGTCAACCACGCCCCTCTCCCTTCCTGGTCCATCTTCGAATGCGGGATAAACAATAACAGATTATCCCCGGCCGATTTGACATGGTCCAACTGCATTCCCGACTTGACCGCCTCCTTTGAGGCGGCGACCAACTCCCCCGGCCTAAGGGCTGTGAAAAATGCCAAAGAGAAAGCGCACTGGAACAGCTCCTTTTCTGCGGGCCCAATGCACACTTCCCCTATGGCGTTGAGCAACTTGGCTAGCCTGCACAACATCACCGGCTCATGGGCATCTCTCACCCTGCCTTCTAATCTGCCCCAACCCTTGAGCACCTGATGTACCAAAAAACCCCTTTGTTATGTTAGGCAATTCTAACAGGTTACAGAAAAAGGAGATAGCCGCTATCTTGTTAGCCATGGCCCCTTTAGAAATCCCCAGTCTGTTCCAATCGGCGAGCCACTTCAAGAACAACTCCCTAGAGGCTCCTCCTACCAGGGTGCCCTGCTCAAGACAATAACCTACCCACTCACCCCAGTGTTGTGAATAGGCCCTCCACATATTCGGTGCCAGGGACGCCTGCGCCAGATGCCCTACAGACCTCAATGACCCGCCAACTGCCAAATAGAGGGGGGACAAGGTAAGCCAGCTACTGCCGCGTTGGGAGCCAGTCTGCGGAACTGCTCCCATTGGAACCTTGAAAGCGCGTCCGCCAGGGTGTTATTGACCCCAGGGACGTGCCTTGCGGCAAACTGAACATTGTATTGCAAGCACCTAAGCACCAGCTGGCGCAAGTATCTAACCACTATAGGCGATGAAGCAGACAATCCATTTATGGCAAACACTACGCTGGCATTGTCTGTCCAAAATACAATGAACCGGTCCTTTAGGACCGGTCCCCATAGCTCCATAGCCACGACTATGGGGAAGAGCTCCAGGAGCGTTAGGTTCCTAGTCAAGCCCCTCAACACCCAGGACAGGAGCCACGGTTCGGCGCTCCATTGCCCATCGAGGTAAGCACCGTACCCGAATGCCCCTGCTGCATCCATCAGCAGGTGCACTGTCTGACTGGAGGCCCTGGGGGCGCGCCAGAGTAGCGTACCATTAAAGTCCCGCAGAAAGCGTTCCCATACCCTGAGGTCTTCCCGCATCTCTTCCGAGACGGTGACCCTACGCGCCCCTTTGGGAACGGAAAGCAACGCTTCCATCCTCCTATTGAACGCGCGACCCATGGGTATGATTTTGCATGCAAAATTGAGCAGCCCTAGCACTGATTGCAGTTCCCTCGTGGGCATGCTTTTCGCCACCATCGCATTGCATTCACTTTGTCAGTGGGAAGACGACATAGCCTTGCAGCAGTGTCTATCTCGATCCCCAAGTACGTAAGTCTCGTACAGGGGCCCTGCGTCTTATCCTCGGCTAGCGGCACGCCGAATTGCGCCATTAATGCCCTCATTACTGTCATGAGCCTGTCGCATTCCCGAGATTCCGCGCCGCCTACCAGAAGAAAATCATCTAGGTAGTGGGCGATCACTCCCCCGCCTGTGGCCGTCACAATCGCCTAGTGCAGAAACGTGCTAAATTCCTCGAAGTAAGCACAGAATAGCGAGCAACCCATGGGCAGGCATTTATCAATGAAATAACTGCCTTCAAATTTGCACCCCTTCAGCCTGAATGAGGAGGGGTGTAAGGGGAGCAGCCGAAAGGTGGACTCGATGTCCATCTTGGCTAGAAGCGCGCCCGGCCCCGCTGCTATCACCAACTCCAATGCCTGATCAAAGGATTGATATGACACCAAGCTTATCGTCGGGTCTATTGCGTCATTGACCGGCGCGCCTCTCGGGTATGACAGGTGTTGTATCAGGCGAAATTTCCCAGGGTCCTTCTTAGGGATCACCCCCAGTGGTGAAATAACCAGCGCGGAGATGGGAGGCCTTTCAAACGGACCCGCAAACCTCCCAAGGGCAATTTCCTTACCCAATTTCGTTCTTATCTCCCCCGGCATCTCGTATGCTGACTTTAAATTCCTGTGGGAGGGAGAACCGACCACCACCCCCATGGTTGGTATCCTAAAGCCCTCACGATCCCCTCCAGGAGTCGGTTAGCTGCCTCCCTGTCAGGGTAGGCTGCCAACCAAGGCCTAGTTGCGTCCAGCCTCAGGGGTGTTGGAGCTCTTTTGTCCAGCTCCCCCCTTGTTTGCTCCTCAGTAAGCCCCACTCTCTCTCCGCTTCGGGCAGTCACAGCCTGGGTGTTGTCCGCCGCAGTACATGCAGGCGTGATGAAAGGAGCATGATGTCCCTTTATCACACTGCTTCTCGTTGTACCGCCAACACTCTCTCCCCCGCCGCTTGACGAGACCTTACGGCTTAGGGGGCCCTGCGCGCGTAGTCGACCCCCCCTTTTCTTTCATGTAATTAGCAAGAGTCCATGAGCTAGTGACGTATGGGATATACATTCCTACCAGGAGGGGCAAAGTTTCCCAAACCTTAAAATGCCTATAAATACACCCCTCACCACACCCACAATTCAGTTTTACAAACTTTGCCTCCGATGGAGGTGGTGAAGTAAGTTTGTGCTCCTCCTGCTAAGAGATTTTTTTTTCTTTCCCGTGTCCCAGTTTACACAGCAAAGGCTCAGCATTTCTGAAATATGTTTCAGATTTAGAGTTGGCTGGAGTAATTATGCCAGTTCCAGTTCTGGAACAGGGGCTGGGGTTTTATTTTATCTCTTCATTGTACTAAAGAAGGTCAATTCCTTCAGACCAGTTTCGGATCTATCAATATTGAATCGTTATGTAAGGATACCAACATTCAAGATGGTTACTGTAGGACTGTCCTGCCTTTTGTTTAGCAAGGGCATTATATGTCTACAATAGATTTACAGGATGTGTATCTACATATTCCGATTCATCCAGATCACTTTTTGTGTCTGAGATTCTCTTTTTAGACAAGCATTACCAGTTTTGTGGCTCTACCGTTTGGCCTAGCCTCAGTTCCAAGAATTTCTTTCAAAGGTTCTCGGTGCCCTTCTTTCTGTAATCAGAGAACAGGGTTTTTTGGTATTTCCTTATTGGACAATATCTGGGTACTTGCTCAGTCTTCTCATTTTCGAAGAATCTCATACGAATCGACTTGTGTTGTTTCTTCAAGTTCATGGTTGGAGGATCAATTTACCAATCAGTTCATTGATTCCTCAGACAAGTGTAACCTTTTTAGGTTTCTAGAATAGATTCAGTGTCTATGACTCTGTCCTTGTCAGACAAGAGAAGTTTAACATTGATATCAGCTTGTCAAAACCTTCAGTCACAATCATTCCCTTTGGTAGCTTTATGCATGGAAATTTTAGGTCTTAGGACTGCCGCATCAAATGCGATCTCCTTTGCTTGTTTTCACATGCGACCTCTTCAGCTCTGTATGCTGAACCAATGGTGCAGGGATTACTCAAAGATATCTCAATTAATATCTTTAAACCGATTATACGACACTCTCTGACATGGTGGGCAGATCACCATCGTTTAGTTCAGGGGGCTTCTTTGTTCTTCCGACCTGGACTATAATCTCAACAGATGCAAGTCTTACAGGTTGGGGAGCTGTGTGGGGGTATCTGACGGCACAAGGGGTTTGGGAATCTCAGGAGGTGAGATTTCCGATCTATATTTGGAACTCCGTGCAATTTCAGAGCTCTTCAGTCTTGGCCTCTTCTGAAGAGAGAGTTGTTCATTTGTTTTCAGATAAGACAATGTCACAACTGTGGCATACATCAATCATCAAGGAGGGACTCACAGTCCTCTGGCTATGAAAGAAGTATCTCGAATTTTGGTTTGGGCGGAATCCAGCTCCTGTCTAATCTCTGCGGTTCATATCCCAGGTATGGACAATTGGAAAGCGGATTATCTCAGTCGCCAAACGTTGCACCTGGGCGAATGGTCTTCACCCAGAGGTATTTCCTCAGATTGTTCAAATGTGGGAACTCTCAGAAATAGATCTGATGGTTTCTCATCTAAACAAGAAACTTCCCTGGTATCTGTCCGGATCCAGGGATCCTCGGGCGGAGGCAGTGGATGCATTATCTCTTCCTTACAAGTGTCATCCTGCCTATATCTTTCCGCCTCTAGTTCTTCTTCCAAGGGTATTCTTAATATTCTAAAGGAATGCTCGTTTGTCCTGCTGGTAGCTCCAGCATGGCCTCACAGGTTTTGGTATGCGGATCTTGTCCGGATGGCCTCTTGCCAGCTGTGGACTCTTCCGTTAAGATCAGTCTTTCTGTCTCAAGGTTCTTTTTTCCATCAGGATCTCAAAACCTTAATTTTAAGGTGTGGAGTTTGAACGCTTGATTCTTGGTCAAAGAGGTTTCTCTGACTCTGTGATTGATACTATGTGACAGGCTCGTAAATCTGTATCTAGAGAGATATATTATAGAGTCTGGAAGACTTATATTTCTTAAGGATGGTTTAGATAAAGGTTTGTCCGCAAGTTTCTTGAAAGACAAATCTCTGCTCTTTCTGTTCTTTTTCATAGAAGGATTGCTAATCTTCCTGATATTCATTGTTTTGTACAAGCTTTGGTTTGTATAAAACCTGTCATTAAGTCAATTTCTCCTCTTTGGAGTTTGAATTTGGTTCTGGGGGCTCTTCAAGCTTCTCCTTTTGAACCCATGCATTCTTTGGTCGTTATATTACTTTCTTGGAAAGTTTTTTGTTTCTTTTGGCCATCTCTTCTGCCAGAAGAATCTCTGAATTATCTACTCTTTTTTGTGAGTCTCCTTTTCTGATTTTGCATCAGGATAAGGCGGTGCTGCGAACTTCTTTTGAATTTTTTACCTAAGGTTGTGAATTCTAACAACATTAGTAGAGAAATTGTGGTTCCTTCATTATGTCCTAATCCTATGAATTCTAAGGAGAAATCATTGCATTTTTTGGATGCTGTTAGAGCTTTGTATTATTATGTTGAAGCTACTAAGTCTTTCCGAAAGACTTCTAGTCTATTTGTCATCTTTTCCGGTTCTAGAAAAGACCAGAAAGCTTCTGCCATTTCTTTGGCATCTTGGTTGAAATCTTTATTTCATCATGCCTATGTTGAGTCGGGTAACACTCCGCCTCAAAGGATTACAGCTCATTCTACTAGGTCAGTTTCTACTTCCTGGGCGTTTAAGAATGAAGCTTCGGTTGATCAGATTTGCAAAACAGCAACTTGGTCCTCTTTGCATACTTTTACTAAATTCTACCATTTTGATGTGTTTTCTTCTTCTGAAGCAGTTTTTGGTAGAAACGTACTTCAGGCAGTGGTTTCAGTTTGAATCTTCTGCTTATGTTTTTTCATTAAAATTTTATTCTGGGTGTGGATTATTTTCAGCAGGAATTGGCTGTCTTTATTTTATCCCTCCCTCTCTAGTGACTCTTGTGTGGAAAGATCCACATCTTGGGTAGTCATTATCCCATACGTCACTAGCTCATGGACTCTTGCTAATTACATGAAAGAAAACATAATTTATGTAAGAACTTACCTGATAAATTCATTTCTTTCATATTAGCAAGAGTCCATGAGGCCCGCCCTTTTTTTTTGTGGTGGTTATGATTTTTTTGTATAAAGCACAATTATTCCAATTCCTTATTTTATATGCTTTCGCACTTTTTTCTTATCACCCCACTTCTTGGCTATTCGTTAAACTGAATTGTGGGTGTGGTGAGGGGTGTATTTATAGGCATTTTAAGGTTTGGGAAACTTTGCCCCTCCTGGTAAGAATGTATATCCCATACGTCACTAGCTCATGGACTCTTGCTAATATGAAAGAAATGAATTTATCAGGTAAGTTCTTACATAAATTATGTTTTCTCAGGGACAAGCAGGGACCATAGGTCCAAGTCCTTGACCCCAAAATTAAGTACGGGGTTCCCGACCATTTTCCTCCTGAATTCGTTATTGTATGCTCTCCACATGCCTTCCCCATATCTGTTATAAATGCACTCTATAACTTCCGCATACTTAATCACATCCACGGCGGCCTCCGGCCTCTGTTCTATGTAACAGGAGGAGAAGACCCGGAAGCACCGCCTCCATTCTTCAAACATATCTGGGCGCTGGAACTTTTTAGGTCCAGTACCATCCTTGCTGCGCTCCTTGTCGCGCTGTGCTTCCAGCAACAGCTCGAACATGTTCACATATTTGTGATCACGAATTTTCTGCACCATCTTGGGCTTAAGATGTGCATGAAGGCAGTGTATCTTGCAGGGGTATGAATCCCCTTGCAGTGCCACTTTTCTCACACTAACCGCTTGTTCCTGCGCCTGTCCTGCGCTAGCCCCCTCCGCCACGCTGCTCACGGAGGCCGCGGACACGCTCTGCCCTGCCGGCAGCATCGAACGCTCCGCGCTACCTGGACCTCTAGCCTGATTTCGCTCTGCCACTAGAAGCTTCAGCATCCTAAACATGCGACGCTGGCCCTTGCTATTAAGCCCTAGCTTCCTCCCCCCATCTGAATCTGAATCAGTGCTATAGTCAGTGTCAATGGTGTGTGACATGTGCAATAAATTTCTCTCACCAGCTGCAGAGGTGGAAGGTGCCGCCGAATTGGATGCTGCTCCTGCTGATCCTCTTCCTGCTGTTTGCACGGCTGTCCCCGCTCCTGCTGTGCTGGAGGTCTCTGGCACTGGCACTGAAGCCATTGTGTCCTGTAAGGAAGAAGCAAACAAGAGGGGAGTATCCAGGCCTGACACAGGTCCCCCTTGACTTCCGCTCCTAAGGGGGGTAGATGTACTAGCCCCGGCCCTAATAAGAACCACATTCGCACCCTCCACATCATGAACACCACTCCATTCATTCACTGCCTCTGGCTGGATGTTCATGGCCCTGGAGCTGCGCACTGCTGCAGCACCTGCGTGCTGACCCCTCTCTGCATTTGGCCTAGAGCTGCGCAGCACCCCTGCGCCTCCCTGTTGCATAATTTGCCTATTCTCAACAGCCGCTGCCACACTCTCCCCTGGTTGCTGCTCATGGTATGCGCTAATAGGGGCCAGTCGCTGCTTGTGATGTGCGCTAATAGGGGCCCCCGGTTGTAACCTCTGACTCCCCCTTTGAGCACTGCGCGCCCCTACAAACTCATGTCTGCCAAACTTGGGCCCCCTGAGCCTCCCCCTTTGCAAGCTGCACCCCCCATACAGTAATGGCGTCCTACTCCCAGGCCCTGAGGCTGCAGAGCGTTGCGCAGCGGAGCAGGCCTGCCTGGATACTCCCCACTCACCTGTGGCGAGTACCCGGCTAGGCCTCTTTCTGGCCCCTGGAGCTCCTCTTGCTGCTCCCTGTTCCGGCCGTCTGCCCGCACTGACACCGGAAGTGAAGTCACGTGCGGCAGGCGTCAAACCGGAAGTGGGCGCGGTTAACGCTAAGCCGCAACCGGAGCCTGCGTTAGAGGTAGCAGGCTCCGACTGAGCCACCAATGAAGTGCTGGGGCCCGGACCGGAAGGGGTGATAGGCTGGTGGGAGGTAGAAGGCCCAGACAGCGCAGCGGACTGCGCTACCAATGATGCATCCGGACCAGGCCCAGAAGGCCCGGCCGGATGTTGGGAGCCGCTAGGCCCCAGTATTGCAGGGGGCACCTCCGGAGGCAGGACGGCAGCAGTAAGAGCCTTAAACAGGCCCACAACAGCCGCCGCCGCCTCCTGGGACATACCGGAGGCCGTAAGGGCCCCAAGGCCGGCTTCCATAGCCCTCTCTAATTGTGAGGGCACCCCCTCAGGCCCTGCATCCGCCCTGTCCGGAACCATAACAGTATCAGACCTGGCGGATGCAGTCCCCGAGGGTGTCACGATTGCAGGGGTAACATGTCTGGGTGGGATGGAAGAGGATACTGGCCTGTCTTTCACCGGAGTTGGTGGCACCACGTCCTCAACCTCTTCTTCTCTTCTAGATGCACTTCGCAAGGATCTCCCTGAAGCGAATTGGCACAGCAGCACTTCTCCTAGAGCGAGACATCTTCGCTGGAAGGATGGCACAGAAACTTTCTCCTTGCAAAATCCCAGGCAGAAGAGGCCAGATTGTTCCAGAACTTCCCTTATAAGAGGTAAGCTTAAGACCTCCCCTAACTTTGCAACATTGTTGCTACTACACTGCACTGGGATTTTCCACTAACCTGTCATGCTCATCCCTTAACTCCATTACAGGAGACTCTGCTACCTTTCATTCCCCTTGTCTGTGCAGAGTGCTAGTGGGCTTAAAGGAACTGCACCATGAGTGGGACCATTTGAACTTTTCTACGTTCCGCTCCTTCTGCAATGTGTCTTCTGAATTAGCTGTCTGCTATCCTGGAGTCTTGTCAGTTTGGCCTCTTATGGTTCTAGATTAAAGTTGTACAGGCTGGGACTTGTCATAATCCTTGCAAGCTTCTGATAGAAATGTAAGACTTACATAGCAATATATCCAGCCTTATTGAAATATCCAAAGCTACTATTAATCTTTGTAGTTTTCCATTGACGGCAAGCATTATTTAAATGTATTTCACTGTATTAAACTTTCCTAGCTATGCTACAAAATATATTTGTCATCACGTTTAGTTAACTTAGTAATTAAAGTTTACAAGGCTGTTATAATTAAGAGACAAGTCAGAACAAGAGAAAAATGTGATAGAGAGAATTCATGTCTTCAAAAGGTGCAAGTGAACGCCTGTAGTCAGTGTACTTGTTATATTTCTCTGGTTATGCTAAATAGCCAACTGGCATGAATTTGCTGAATATGCTATTACATATGACACCTATTTAAATATTTTACTTATTGAATACGTTATTCTTTAAAATAATTAGGGGACTGTTTGATCTTTCGTGATTCAGACCAAGCATATCATTTTTTTAAAAAAAGTTTCAATTTACTTCTATGATCAAATTTGCATCATCATGTTATTCTTTGTTGAAGAGAAACCTAGGTAGATAGGGTGCACATTTCAGGAGCACTACATGACAGGATAAAGTGCTGCCATCTAGTGGTATTGCAAATGTTTAACACTCTTGAAAACATGCTGCCATGTAGTGCTGCAGACGAGTTTGCTTACCTTCCTGCTTTTCAATATGTGCCTATATATATATATATCAAAATAACAAGAACATTGCAACATGCAGTAATACCTCTTTTATTGGACTAACATTACAAGACAAGCTTGAGATTTCTCTCCTCCTCTGGTCTGAAGCAATACTGATCAATATGATAGAATTTGTTCATTGATATTTTGTAAAGAAGGGGGCTATGGGGGCAAGACAAGAGGTACGAGAGATCACACAGAGTGTTGTAAAAACAGATCAGTCTGATGCAGACAAATGCAGGGGGTGCTGGTTAATCTTAAAACAGAGAAATGCATCCTGAGATATACAGTTTGTACATAACATATTCACATATAATACACAGGCAGTCATTGATGTTAGCATGCAGATATGTGTACACAACAATGACAAATGTTAGGGGACCTTATATAAAGTTTGGGTAATGTGACAAAAAGCTTGAATCTGAATTAAGTCCTGTGCTTATTGTGTCAAAAAATGTCACAATTTTAATTTCAAATGTTTTAATGTTTCTGGTTGCTTTTAAAGTTCCCTTTGCAGTGTTTTAATTGTGAGATTTCCAATGGAGCGAACAGTCTGCGTGAAATGGAGCCCAAATGGGGTACAGTATTTATCTTCTTTGTGAATTTTAATAGAATTTTTAAAATAAAGTACAAGGTTATCCTGGAAGAAAACTTGTTTCCTTCTGCTCTGACAAGGATTGTTTTTTTTTCAGCAGGACAATGCCGCACAGTCAGGTTAATCAAAGTGTGGATGTAGGAGAACCAGATCAAGACTCTGTCACGGCCAGTCCAATCTCCAGACCTGAACCCCATTGAAAACCTCTGGAATGTGATCAAGAGGAGATGCATGGTCACAAGCCATCAATCAAAGCCGAGCTGATTGAACTTTTGCACCAGTAATTAAAAATCAGGGTTATTCCACCAAATATTGATTTTTTAACTTTTGCTGAGTCAAAACATTAGCATTGTGTTATTTAGAAATAATATGAACTTGATTTCTTTGCATTATTTCAGGTCTAAAAACACTGCATCTTTTTTTATTTTGACCAGTTGCCATTTTCTGCAAATAAATGCTCTGAATGACAATATTTTTATTTGGAATTTGGGAAAAATGTTGTCAGTCGTTTACAAAATAAAACAAAAATGTTAATTTCCTTCATACAGGTAGTGAGAATCCACAATCCATTACTCCTGTGAATTACTCTTCCCTACCACTAGGAGGAGGTAAAGATTCCCAAACTCCAAGAACACTATAAAATCCCTCCCGCCTCACAAGTACCTCAGTCTTGTCTTTGCTTCCTCTGGAGGTGGTCAAAGAATGGAGATGTGCATTTGATTATTCAGAGGGAGGTGTTCTCAGATCGAGTTGAGGCCCGTTCCCTCAGAGTACAGTGTTTGTCAGAGGGAAGTATTTGGAGTATTGGAAGTGAGATATATTTCACCAGTGGAGATTAAGTCACAAGCCTTTCCATGAGGGTTGCAGGGACTTGTCCTTTGCCTCTGCCTGTTGGCTTGTCAATATACTCCTAATCCAGTTCCTCTGCTGTTCTGTTCCAGTACTGGTCTTGGCTTCCTACTGGTTTCCTCCAGTAGCAGGGAGCCTTTGGGTAAGTACTATATTTATATTTACTTGGCACTCTATTAGCTGTTTAGGTTATCACTATATATATTGTTATATATGTACATAGCCTTGGGACAGTTATATATATCATACAAAATTTAAAGGGGAAGTGTCCATATATTACAATATCCCTTTAAATAACAACATATATATTTTGATTTCACTCATCTGCACTATGACATCACTAGCCTACAAGTAGTTACCAAACTAGTATAACAATGCCTCGTTATTAACAGTTATCTAACAGTGTGAAGTCTCCTTGTACTTCAGCAAAACTTGGATTACGTAAAGTTTCTTATAATTAAAGGGATAGTGAACCCAAATGTTTCAGATAGAGCATGCAGTTTTAAGCAACTTTCTAATTTATTCCTATTATCACATTTTCTTTGTTCTCTTGCTATCTTTATTTGAAATAGAAAACATCTAAGCTAAGGAGCCAGCCAATTTTTGGTTCAGACCATGGACAGCACTTGTTTATTGGTGGGTGAATTTATCCACCAATCAGCAAGAACAACCCAGGTTGTGAACCAAAAATGGGCCGGCATCTAAACGTACATTCTTGCTTTTCAAAAAAAATTATTTTTTCCCTATTTTTCTGTAGTGTAGCTTCCCCCCCTCAAAAACTAACCCCCCACCCCTCCCAGATCCCTTAGATCACAATTCCGTCCCTCCTCTCTCCCACTTTATTTGGCCAAATGTTCCATAGTGTAGCAGTTCCCACCCGCTCCCGCCCCGTGCACGCGCCCGCCCCCTGTGCACGGGCATGGTGACTCCGCCCGCAATCCCGTCCCCCTCTGACTAATTCCTCCCACGGATGGCAGCCCACCCGCCTCCCACATCGGCTCCCACCCACCAACGATCGTGGCCATTGATGTCCGATGCAGAGAGGGCCACAGAGTGTCTCTCTCTGCATCGGATGGCTAAAAACTGTTATTGCAGAATGCTTCAATATCGAGGCATCACTGCAATAACAGGAAATCGGCTGGAAGCGATCAGGATCGCTTCCACCACTTGAAGGAACCAGCGACATACAGGGTACGTCCTTGGTCGTTAAGGACATTTTTTTGTAGGATATACCCTGTACGTTGTTGGTCCTTAAGGAGTTAAAGGGACATGAAACCCACATTTTTTTCATGATTTAGAAAGAGCATGCAATTTTAACCCCTTAATGACCGCAGCACTTTTCCATTTTCTGTCCGTTTGGGACCAAGGCTATTTTTACATTTTTGCGGTGTTTGTGTTTAGCTGTAATTTTCGTCTTACTCATTTACTGTACCCACACATATTATATACCGTTTTTCTTGCCATTAAATGGACTTTCAAAAGATACCATTATTTTCATCATATCTTATAATTTACTATAAAAAACATTATAAAATATGAGGAAAAAATGGAAAAAAAACACACTTTTTCTAACTTTGACCCCCAAAATCTGTTACACATCTACAACCACCAAAAAACACCTATGCTAAATAGTTTCTAAATTTTGTCCTGAGTTTAGAAATACCCAATGTTTACATGTTCTTTGCTTTTTTTGCAAGTTATAGGGCCATAAATACAAGTAGCACTTTGCTATTTCCAAACTTTTTTTTCAAAATTAGCGCTAGTTACATTGGGACACTAATATCTTTCAGGAATCCCTGAATATCCATTGACATGTATATATTTTTTTTTCGAAGACATCCCAAAGTATTGATCTAGGCCCATTTTGGTATATTTCATGCCACTATTTCACCGCCAAATGCGATCAAATAAAAAAAATTGTTCACTTTTTCACAAATTTTTTCACAAAGTTTAGGTTTCTCACTGAAATTATTTACAAACAACTTATGCAATTATAGCATAAATGATTGTAAATGCTTCTCTGGGATCCCCTTTGTTCAGAAATAGCAGACATATATGGCTTTGGCGTTGCTTTTTGGTAATTAGAAGGCTGCTAAATGCCACTGCGCACAATACGTGTATTATGCTCAGCAGTGAAGGGGTTAATTAGGGAGCATGTAGGGAGCTTCTAGGGTTAATTTTAGCTTTAGTGTAGTGTAGTAGACAACCCCAAGTATTGATCTAGGCCCATTTTGGTATATTCCATGCCACCATTTCACCGCCAAATGCGATCAAATTAAAAAAAACGTTAATTTTTTCACAATTTTAGGTTTCTCACTGAAATTATTTACAAACAGCTTGTGCAATTATGGCACAAATGGTTGTAAATGCTTCTCTGGGATGCCCTTTGTTCAGAAATAGCAGACATATATGACTTTGGCGTTGCTTTTTGGTAATTAGAAAGTCGCTAAATGCTGCTGCGCATCACACGTGTATTATGGCTAGCAGTGAAGGGGTTAATTAGGTAGTTTGTAGGGAGCTTGCAGGGTTAATTTTAGCTTTAGTGTAGAGATCAGCCTCCCACCTGACACATCCCACCCCCTGATCCCTCCCAAACAGCTCCCTTCCCTCCCCCATCCCACAATTGTCCCCGCCATCTTAAGTACTGGCAGAAAGTCTGCCAGTACTAAAATAAAAGTTTTTTGGGTTTTTTTTAAAAGAAAAAAAAAAGCATATTTACATATGCTGTGTTTAGAATCCCCCCTTAACCCCCAACCTCCCTGATCCCCCCCAAAACAGCTCTCTAAGCCTCCCCCTCAGCCTTATTGGGGGCCATCTTGGGTACTGGCAGCTGTCTGCCAGTACCCAGTTTGAACAATCAAATGTTTATTTTTTTATTTTTTTTTATTTTTTCTGTAGTGTAGCTCTCCCCCCCCCCCACGCACCAACCCCCACCACCTAAATTACACCTAATGGTTTTTTTTTTTTACATTAAATGTCCCACTTTTATTTAGCTTTGGGACACATTTTTTCTGTAGTGTAGCGGCTCCCACCCGCTCCCTCCCCGTGCACGCCCCGCCCCCTCGTGCACGTGCACGTGCGCGCGCCCGCGCGCTCCCCCGGTCTTCCCCGCCCACGATCCCGCCCCCCTCCACATGACCAGGGCCATCGATGGCCGCCACCCACCTCCCATACCGGCTCCCACCCACCAACGATACCGGCCATCGATGTCCGGTGCAGAGAGGGCCACAGAGTGGCTCTCTCTGCATCGGATGGCCGTAAAAGGTTATTGCAGGATGCCTCCATATCGAGGCATCACTGCAATAACCGGAAAGCAGCTGGAAGCGAGCAGGATCGCTTCCAGCTGCTTTCCACACCGAGGACGTGCAGGGTACGTTCTCAGGCATTAACTGCCTTTTTTCTGAGGACGTACCCTGCACGTCCTCGGTCATTAAGGGGTTAAACAACTTTCTAATTTACTTCTATTATCTAATTTGCTTCATTCTCTTGATATTCTTTACTGAAAATCATATCTAGATAGGCTCAGTAGCTGCTGATTGGTTGCCTCTTGTGATTGGCTCACCCATTTACATTGCAATTTCTTTAACGAAGGATATCTAAAAAAAATGAAGCAAATTAGATAATAGAAGTAAATTGGAATGTTGTTTAAAATTGTATTCTCTACCTGAATTTTGAAAGAAAAATTTTGGGTTTAGTGTCCCTTTAACACCTCCCTGCAATCGGATTGGCATTCAAGGTAAATTTCTCATTTTCCTGCAAGGTTTTTTATCAACACATCTACTCTGGTTCACCAGCAGTTTAGGACACCTCATGTGGCAGCTATCAGTTAAAGAAAAACACTGAGGCCTCAGGATCCACTGTCAATGAACTCTCATTGGATTACATACTGCACATAGAGGAACAGGTCTGCAGTGATAGGACTGACAAAGACCTTGCATAAATTACCTGGCAGGAAGCAATCTTTCAAATTATCTTTCAAATTATATTTAACTGTCATGGACTGTCATGATTTATGTTGTATCTTTTAAAAACAAACTTAGCAGATAATATGAACTTTAACTATTAAAATTAATCCTTCATATGAATATCATCTTCTCTAAGTTGAACTACTAAATACCAGTATAAGAACTACCATTAAGTTGCACTTTAGTAGCTTTCCTCGTGACACTTGCAACATTATTGCTAGCAAAATTAAAAACCTTTTGTTTCTGCTATAGCTGCAGTTGAGGTTCTGACTCTAACCACTAGAGGGAGTTAGTCAAGAATAAACAGGAATCATTCATTACAGATATGAAATCAAATTTTTTTCTTTCATGATTCAGATAGAGCATGCAATTTTCTAATTCATTCCTTTTATCAATTGTTCTTTGTTCTCTTGGTATCTTTATTTGAAAAACAAGAATGTAAAGCTTAAAGGGACACAAGTCAAAATTAAACTTTCATGATTCAGGTAGAGCATGCTAATTTGTTTTATATTTACACTTTGTGAGTCACCAGCTCCTACTGAGCATGTGCAAGAATTCACAGAATATACGTATATGCATTTGTCATTGTCTGATGGCTGTCACATGATGCAGGAGGAGTGGAAATAGACATAACTAAAATTTGTCAGAAAAAAAAAAATCTGCTACTCATTTGAAGTTCAGACTAAGAGCCATTGTATTGTCTTGTTATCATGCATGTGTTGATTAATCAATCTTTTCATTTGCCAGTCTTTCTCTCCTGCAGACTGTAGTTGTTTCTTCAACAACATGATTGGAAAGTCATTTTTACAAACAGTTTACTGGTTCCTCAGATAAAGGTTGTTTTTTTTCTGGGGATTTTATAGATTCAATTGTAGGGGGTAGATTTAACAAAAATCAAACGGACATAATTCGCTGTAGCGAATCATGTCCGCTTGACCTTGCTAAATGCCGACAGCATATGCTGTTGGCATTTAACATTGCACAAGCATTTCTGGTGAACTGCTTATGCAATGCCGCCCCCTGCTCACTGGGGGCCAATCGGCCACTAGCAGGGGGTGTCTATCATCCCGATCGGGTCAGAATGATTTCAGTCTGCCACCAGAGACGTTAAGAAGCAGCGGTCTGCATTTGTTATGAGGGGGAGGTGGACATTTTCCACTGTCTAGCTATCAGGGATTTGTCACTATTGATTCAAATTTGTAATAAATGCGATTTAAACTGACATGTTTGTTTAGAAAGATCATTTAGGAGGGTCATTCTGGGTGTCAGGTTGAACGTATCTGTGAGGATTTTTTTAAAGTGCTTTTCTACTTGTCTCCACAATTGAGCAATTACTAGGCAGTTCCACCAAATGTTGATCAGGGATCCATGTAGTCAACATCCCCTCCAGCAGGTTCCCTTTACATTTTTATTTATTGTAGAAAGTCGAGCAGGGGTAAGATACCACCTAAGGAGCATTTTCTTATTTAGCTCTAATATTTGAGGAGAATTAGAAGATTTTTTTTGTCTGTTTGAATATTTTTTCCAATCTGAAAGTGATATTTGATCATTAAGGTTTGCCATCTGATTGTGTAAGGTGGGAGTTCTGTCTAGGAGTCTTCCCTAAGTATCGTACATAGATTTGAAGGGAGCGGGGTTTCTGGTGGTAAGTTGGTGTTTATGTTTAGATGTTTGAATTAAGTGATGAAGTTGAGAGTATTTCAGCCAAGAGGCATATTGACTCAGTGTCGTCACTAGGGGGTGCGGGGGTGCGGACCACACCCGGGTGACATCCCCCGGGTGGGTGACACCACTAGACAGGCAGGGACATAGTTAGGGCCAAGTTAGATCTGTTAGTTATGGTGTGTATTAGTTTTTTTATAGCAACTGTGTGTATGGCTTGTTGGTTTGTATTAGTTTGTTAAGTTACATGGTGGATACTAGTTCACTACTGTGTGTGTATAGCTTTGTATTAGCTCTGTTAGTTATTGGGGGTATTTGCTTTGGCAGTATCTGTGAGCATGTTTTTTTTATTGGGTAACATATTGGGTGCATTGGCTGCAATAATTATGACACCAAGTGTAGTCCCATGCAACTCTTGTTTACAGAAATGTGCTGATTTACTTAGTGCAGTAGTACCCCTCGCTGCATCCCTCCGCCCCTTCTCAGCCCTAACAGCCGCAGTGCTGCCCCTCAGTGCCCGACAGCTCCATAGCACGCTGCTGTCATAAAGGAGTCAAGATTGTGACCCTGGCCTACAACCTGGGCAAGCGGGAAATTAACCAGCACTTCACCTTGAGAAATGCCAAAGTACTGGCACTGGGGGACGTACTACTACTCTCCATATGCCACATTGTGTCTTGGGGATACTCCCGAGGTGAGTGTGATCTTCTGGGTTACGGGGTGGTACATCTCCCCCTTCACTGCCAGTGCCATAATGTTATGACGGGGAGACAAGTGGCAAAGGCATAAACCATAGTTATATCAAGACGTTGTCATATGCTTTCATTTTATCCAGTGAGAAAATAATTTAAATTTCCTTGCTTAGTCTAGGCTAGGGAACATAAGTGGTGAAATCTTACACACTGTTTTGAATAGGCTTCTTACACTAAATAAAGAACCAGATATGTCTCTTGGTAAAGAGATCACAGATAATAAAGTCTTTTATATCACGATATCTCAGTGCTCCATATTGTAACTATGTGTATGTGTGTAACTGTGTGTATGTGTGTAACTATGTGTGTGTGTATGTGTGTAACTCTGTGTGTGCATGTGTGTAACTCAGTGTGTGTTACTGTGTGTATATGTGTAACTGTGTGTAACTCTGTGTATGTGTGTAACTCTGTGTGTGTGTAACTCTGTGTGTGTGTGTGTATTTGTGTGCCGGTGTATGTGTATAACTCTGTATGTGTGTAACTCTCTCTGTGTGTGTACATGCGTGTGCCTTTGTGTGTGTATTTGTGTGCTGGTGTATGTGTATAACTCTGTGTGTGTGTATATTTGTATACGTGTGTAACTCTGTGTAAGTGTGTGCCTGTGTATGTGTATAACTCGGTGTGTGTGTTTGTATATGTTTGTGTATGTGTATAACTACGTGTGTGTGTACATTTGTGTATGTGTGTAATTCTGCAGCCACGTGACACTATCCACCACAGACAATCTTTTCAAATTAACCCTTAAAATTCTTTCTCCACCTGCATCTCAATATTTCATACAATATTACATACAGCCCTGCACCATATACAGATTATCAGTACATGCTTCCCCTGATTTCCTATGTAGAACCAGCCGAGCCAAGTGGAGAAAGGGAGACATTATTGGGGATGGGTGACATCATAGGTTACAGCACCGGGTGACACCAAACCTAGTGACGCCACTGTATTGACTACCAATGTTATTTGTAGTAGCTTCCCAGTTTCTAACATGTTTATTAAGGGAATTGTGCATCCCCATTCCTCCCTTCCCACAAATCTGCTATCTAAACCCCCTGTTAACTCTACGTTGAGTGGTATCAGGAAGAGTGGAGAGCTTGAGGATGATTTCCCTTTATAAAGTTTAAGTATATAAATCCAAGATTTAAACAGATGTATATGTGTGTCAAGGTAGAGGCAACTAGGTGGTCTGCTCTCATTAGGTACCCAACACAAGGTTCCCACCTGTGGGAGTTTTAGGATTTGAGAATCTATTGTGACCCATGCTTTTTCGGATTGGGAGTTATGCCAGTCTAAAATTCCTTTGAGGGTTACTGCATTGTGTAATATAGCTCCACATTGGGCACACCAAGGCCTCCCACCCTGGATTTACAAAAATGGTTGTCTGTTTACTCTAGGCTTTTTGTTACCCCATATGAAGATCAGAATAGTGTCTTGTGATAGTCTGATTTAATTGTGAGGTAGGGCTATCGGTAATGCTTGCAATGTATAAAGGAGTTTGGGTAGAACGGTCATCTTAACCGATTGTATTTGAGTTTTTACTCTTTATTGGGTTCCTCCTTATCTTATTTTTCTTTAGGATAAGATTATGTTTTCTGACATATAAGTTGGGATATTGCTGTTCCTTCTTTATTATTCAGTAGTAATATGTTGACACTACTTAGGTTTTCATGAAATCTTCTAGTTTGTTTTGTTCCTTTTACTGGTTCTAGGAAGTTCAAAGAATTGTTGCTGTTTCGTTGGCTTCTTGGTTGAAGCTCTTGATTCATATGGTTTGCTTGAAGACAGGTCAGCCTCCACCTAGATTGCTTTCTGGTAAATGTTTCAGACCAGTTGCCACTTTTTGTGTTTTTATAATGTTTTATCAGTGGACCAATTTTTGCTAGTCAGCTATTTGATCTTTGCATATTTTTTCTACCATTTTAATGTTCTTGCTTCTTCTGAGGCAGTAGGTAGGGTCTCCTTCAGGCAGTTGTCTCAGGTTGATTTATTTTTGCCTGTTAGTAATTTTTGTTGCTTTTTTTTAGGTTCTATTAGGGTTGTGGATTTAGTTTCTCAGTGAAGAAAATATATTTCTTAGATCCTACCCTTTTCTGTTATAACGCATGGACTCCACAGCTTGGGTATTACTTCCCAGGATTAATGGATCATGAACTCTCACCACCTGTATGAAAGAAAACAAAATGTATGCTTACCTGATAAATTCATTTATTTCATGGTGGTGAGAGTTCACGAGACCCCACCTTGTTTTTTTCTGTGCTGGTTTTTCCCTTTTTGGCGCACATGTTTTTTTCCTTGCTCCTATTTCGTTGGCTCTTATTTCTTTCCCTTCCTCTTTGTGCTCAGCTCTACGTTAAGATGAGGAGAACTGGTGAAGCGGGGGGGGGGGGGGGTTTATAGAGTTCTTGGGATTCGGGATTCTTTTCCTCCTCCTAGTGGTAGGGAAGAGTAATTTCCAGGAGTAATGGATTGTGGACACTCACCCTCATGATAGAAATGAATTTATCAGGTAAGAATAAATCATGTTTTTACTCAAACACATACCTATAAATAGTAAAACCAGATAATATGATAATTTTGCAGTGGTATATTTATATATACTGTATATACAAACACACATCATCCATATCTTATCTCTCACTGCAAAGACCAATACTTAGAACCCAATTATAGAAAGCTCCTTGGCTTATGACATTCTATAAGAAATCTTGCTACTACAATGAAGCTCCTCTTCTGATTAAAGGGACACTCAATCAAAATTAAACTTTCATTATTCAGATAGAGCATGCCATTTTGAACAACTTTCCAATTCACTTCCATTAAAGCACCAGTCAACACATTAGATTTGCATAATCAACAAATGCAAGATAACAAGACAATGCAATAGCACTTAGTCTGAACTTCAAATGAGTAGTAGATTTTTTATAACAGATGTCAAAGTTATGTATATTTCCACTCCCCTTGTACCATGTGGTAGCAATCAGCCAATCAAAAATACATATACGTATAGTCTGTGAATTCTTGCACATGCTCGGTAGGATCTGGTGTCTTAAAAAGTGTAAATATAAAAGACTGTGCACATTTTTTTTAATGGAAGTATATTGGAAAGTTGTTTAAAATTACATGCTGTATCTAAATCATGAAAATGTAATTTAACCTGAGTGTCCCTTTAACTAAATGTGCACAGTCTTTTTATATTTTAACTTTTTGAGTCACCAGCTCCTACTGAGCATGTGCAAGAATAAGTGTATATGCATTTGTGAATGGCTGATGGCTGTCACATGGTTCGTGTATGCATTTGTGATTGGCTGATGGCTGTCACATGGTTCAGGGGGAGTGGAAAAAGACATAACTTTTAAAATTGTCAGAAAAAAAATCTACTACTCATTTGACGTTCAGACTAAGTGCTATTGCATTGTCTCGTTATCTTGCATTTGTTGATTATGCAAATCTACTGTGTTGACTGGTCCTTTAAGAGGTGTTACCTGCTTTTAAAGGACCACTGAATACAGTAGAATTGAATAACTGATAAATACACAATTAAAAGACAATGTCATAGCACTGCCTTTGAATTTTAAATGAGCAGTAGAATATTTTTTTGAAAATGTAATCTAATTTTCCCTCCCTGTATATCATGTGACAGCCATCAGCCAACCACAAAGAAATAATGGGCATGTTTTGATAATGGAAGTATTTTGGATTATTTTTTTAATTTTGTGCTTTATCTGAATCATGAAACTTTAATTTTGACTTTAGCTTCCCTTAAAGGGATGGTAAACAGTCTATTTCATTGTTGAATAAAAAAAGCACTAAGCAGTTGCTTATAGTTAAAGGACCAGTCAACACATTAGATTTGCATAATCAACAAATGCAAGATAACAAGACAATGCAATAGCACTTAGTCTGAACTTCAAATGAGTAGTAGATTTTTTTCTGACAATTTTAAAAGTTATGTCTTTTTCCACTCCCCCTGTACCATGTGACAGCCATCAGCCAATCACAAATGCATACACGTACCATGTGACAGCCATCAGCCATTCACAAATGCATACACACTTATTCTTGCACATGCTCAGTAGGAGCTGGTGACTCAAAAAGTTTAAATATAAAAAGACTGTGCACATGTAGTTAATGGAAGTAAATTGGAAAGTTGTTTAAAATGGCATGCTCTATCTGAATAATGAAAGTTTAATTTTGATTGAGTGTCCCTTTAATAGAAATCCTTGCAATATGTATTATTCATCTATTTAAATGGATTTGACCTTTTATTTTATTTTTTTACACTACATTTGTGCTTCATGTCACAGCTTTACATGGAGGAGGAGACCTTTGCAGGAAGTTTTATCTTAGCCTGATGTCATACAACTTCTAGGCAAGTGAATAGATTAGATAACAGGGAGTCAGATTTGCTCATGCCCAGAACTGACAGAATGAAAACTTAAATTTTTTTAAAATCCTCTGCTCTTAAACACAGGGCAGTGGCTACACTGAGAATTTCTAAGTGCTAATTTTTGCAAGAAAACAACTAAGTTATTTGCTGTTTTTTACACAATCTTTTTCTTTTACTATTTACTTTGATTTAACATATTTAGAAGCACTGTTTAATATCCCTTTAAGTATGTGGAGGTGATGCATACACAGAATCATAATTTAAAAACCATATAAAACGAATAATGAAATATTAAAATTAAAATATGCAGAAGAAATTGTATTGTTTTATTGCACTGAAAATCAAAACAAAATTGTTTTGAAAAAATTGTACATGAAAGAAACAATTTAGGTGCACAGTAGAAATTATAAAAAAAACTACACGGCACATACAATAATCTCTGTGATATATATATATATATATATATATATATATATATATATATATATATATATATAGAATTATCCAAGGACAGCTCCTCAAGTTTTGATCCAGCAAAGTTTTTAGTATCTATTTGTCCAACCGCCCAAAGGGAGTGTGATTTCTTCTAAACCTTATTTAGTTAGCTTTTCATAACCAGTACTAACATTTTAAGTATAGGTGTGGGGGGTGTGTGGGGGGGGCACCAGTCAAAAGTAGTTATTTCAAATAACCATATAAAAGTAAATGAGCTATCTGAAAATAATTTAATACATTCTAGCAAGTAAAATAAATAAATAAAGTGGACAGAAAAAACACTGTCCCTTTAAACAGACATTCATATGCAACCAATAGTACATTAATAAAATGCTCTAACACATTAAAACATTTACTTTTTGCACTTTGATATCCCTTTAAGTATCGACCTAGACAGAGGTGCTGATTTAAAATAAAGAGAAACAAATTTTAGATTAGTGATTCTCTAACTTGCCCACAGAGAATACAGGTAAGTATAAGTATGTAAATACCCTGTAACAGTCTAATTAATGTTATACTCAGACAAAACGGTCAGCAGTCAAATGTGTTAGTACCTAACTCATAGAATAAAGCCGTCTCTCTATGACTCAACACACAGTACAAAATATGGTTTTCCCAACCTTATAGCAATAACACATAACTCATTTGCAGGTTTCACTTTCCTGATTAAAAACATGCTGATTTGTAGCCTATAATTTCCTCTTTTACGCACATCCCAGACATCTTCATTCATCAAGTAAAGCATCAACCCCATACAATATAGAAGGAAGCAAAAGGTGAGAGATCACTATCTATACAAGGCACACGCCTCTGGAATAACTGCCAACCAGCATATGACACACACAGGATCATTCTGCAATTAGCTAAAGTCTTTTACTGGATTGTCCAAAGAAATAATTAAAGGGACAAACAATCAAAAAAACTATCATCTATGTATCTATCTATCTATCTATCTATCTATCTATCTATCTACCATCTATCTATCATATATATACATATATAATCTATATATCATATATCTATAAATCTATCTATCATCTATCATATATATATATATATATATATATATATATCATACATCTATAATCTATCTATCTACCATCTATCTATCATATATATATATATATATATATATATATATATATATATATATATATATATATATAAAATCTATATATCATATATCTATAATCTATCATCTATCTATTATATATATATATATATATATATATATATATATATATATATATATATATAATCTATATATCATATATCTATAAATCTATCATCTATCATCTATCATATATATATATATATATATATATCATACATCTATAATCTATCTATCTACCATCTATCTATCTATCTATCTATCTATCTATTATATATATATATATATATATATATATATATATATATATATATATATATATATATATATATATAAAATCTATATATCATATATCTATAATCTATCATCTATCTATCATATATATATATTATATCTATAATCTATCTGTCTATCTATCATCTATCTATCTCTGTGTGTCTGCCTGTTTGTCTCTATCAATCAGTAAGTAATATCTTATACATACTGCATATAATTACAGCATATAATTGTGTATACTGTGATCTATATTTAGATTTGTCAAGGATTTGGAATAATTGCACAAAGCATTGAATTACATGAATGCTATAATTTGAGCTGCATTGTAGGATAAAAAAACTTCTCTATCTAGAGGTGGCTGGGTCAGCCCACTCAAGAAAAGAGTTGTTTCACAGTGTTATTGATGCCTTTCTAGTACACAAGCATTTAACTTCATATCCTGCCCCATCTCCTCCAGCCTTTCTTTTCTCTTAAATGAACAGTGAAAACGTTGAGATTTTAATACAATGTGCTTAATTATGTGCAGTAAAGCAATAGTGAAATATACTGTATTTTAGTATTTATTTTGACCACTTTTCAGCATTCTGCTCGTGTGCTGCACTAGGTGCACTCAGACAATGACGCAGTGACTGGCAGGATAGCAGTGTCTCTATAGGATTATGGCACAATTATGTGGGGAGGGACTCTATAACTTTATGTTGACATTGGAAAAGACTGGAATCCTTAGGCAACAAAACCAGACGGGCTGCAGATAAAGATACAGTTGCATCTGTTCAACAAGAATCGTAAAACCCTGCATTACTCAAGACTAGGCCAGCTAAGAATTAAAGGTCAATACAGTAGATTTGCATAATCAACAAATGCATGATAAGTAGACAATGCAATAGCACTTAGTCTGAACTTCAAATGAGTAGTAGATTTTTTTTAAAATAAATTGCAAAGTTATGTCTATTTCCTCTCCTCCTGTATCATGTGACAGCCATCAGCCAATCAAAAATGCATATACGTATATACTGTGAATTCTTGCACATGCTCAGTAGGAGCTGGTGACTCAAAAAGTGTAAATATAAAAAGACTGTGCACGTTTTGTTAATGGAAGTAAATTGGAAAGTTGTTTTAAATTGCATGCTCTATCTGAATCATGAAAGTTTAATTTTGACTTGAATGTCCCTTTAAAGGGACAATAATAAATATCAGCCTTGGAACGTAACAGAAGTCATTGAAATGAGAATATAAAGAGTTGAAATAAATATATGTACCAGTAGATCAGACAAGCCGTAAAGAAAGTGGCATATCATACACAGAAATTTCCAAAAACTATTGTAACATTCAATTAATTAATTAATTAATTAATTAATTAATTAAATAAATATCTACCCTTTCATTCAGATTATCCTTAAAACCTGATTTTATTTGCATTATTAAAATAATTGCCACTAGTCAAGTCACATATTCATAACTTATATCACAAACATGTTTGTATGATTCCTTTTACTCTGATTGATGATAATAGTAAAAAATAAGTGGCTGACAGGAAGCACATTAGACAGCGGAAATATGTCAAAAGAATAGCAGTGTATATATGGGGAATAAACAAGGAGAGATTTGTATATATGACAAGCAAGACACAATAGATGCATGTGAAGTTAATTTGGTTTCACCATGGAAATACCCTCATTCCCTTGTTACTATTTTTAAAAATAGCTGCATTTAATAATCAAACAGATAAACACGCTGAGACATAGATTATACTAAATTCTAGGTTAAAGGGACACTGAACCCAATTTTTTTCTTCCATTTTTCAGATAGAGCATGCAATTTTAAGCAACGTTCTAATTTATTCCTATTATTAAATTTTCTTCTGAGATGGCCCATCTTTGGTTCAGCACCTGTGTAGTGCTTGCTGATTGGTGGCTAAATGTAGCCACCAATCAGCAAGTGCTACCCAGATGCTGAAACAAAGATGGGCCGGGTTGTAAACTTACATTCCTGCTTTTTCAAATAAAGATACCAAGAGAACTAAGAAAAAAATTATAATAGGAGGAAATTAGAAAGTTGCTTAAATTTGCATGCTCTATCTGAATCATGAAAAAAAAAATTGGGTTCAGTATCCCTTTAAAGGGCCACTAAACCCAAAATCTTTCTTTCATGATTCAGATAGAGAATAGAAATTTAAACAACATTACAATTTACTTCCATTATTTATTTTGCTTAATTTTTTTAAATATCCTTAGTTGAAGAAAAAACAATGCACATGGTGAGCCAATCACACAATGCTTCTATGTGCAGCAACCAATCAGCAGCTAGTGAGCATATCTAGATATGCTTTTCATCAAAGAATATCAAGAGAATAAAACAAATTAGATAATATAAGTAAATTAGAAAGATGTTTAAAATTGCTTTCTCTTTTGAAATCATGAAAGAAAAAATGTGGGTGGCATGTCCCTTTAAGTAATCTAGCTTTTTAAATTGATTTTTCTGTCTTATCGATTAAAATTTTTAGTAGTGAGCAAATTGATTTGGAACATTAAAATCTCTGTCAATAAACTTTTGTTTACTTTGTAATGTAGTCACAGGATTAATGTGTCATAACACTGTGCTCACTCCACTGGAATTATTTAAGAGTCAGCACTGATTGGCTAAAAACATAATTTATGTAAGAACTTACCTGATAAATTAATTTCTTTCATATTGGCAAGAGTCCATGAGCTAGTGACATATGGGATATACAATCCTACCAGGAGGGGCAAAGTTTCCCAAACCTCAAAATGCCTATAAATACACCCCTCACCACACCCACAATTCAGTTTAACGAATAGCCAAGTAGTGGGGTGATAAAGAAAGGAGTAAAAAACATCAACAAATGAATTTGGAATAATTGTGCTTTATACAAAAAATCATAACCACCATAAAAAGAGTAGGCCTCATGGACTCTTGCCAATATGAAAGAAATGAATTTTTCAGGTAAGTTCTTACATAAATTATGTTTTCTTTCATGTAATTGGCAAGAGTCCATGAGCTAGTGCCGTATGGGATATCAAATACCCAAGATGTGGAACTCCACGCAAGAGTCACTAGAGAGGGAGGGATAAAAAATAAACAACAGCCAAATGCTGAAAAAATAATCCACAACCCAAATATAAGTTATTCTTATGAAGAAAAAGAAAAACTTAAAACAGCAGCAGAAGAATCAAACTGAAACAGCTGCCTCAAGAACTTTTGTATCAAAAACTGCTTCAGAAGAAGCAAATACATCAAAATTGTAGAATTTAGTAAATGTATGCAAAGAGGACCAAGTCGCTGCTTTGCAAATCTGATCAACTGAAACTTCATTCTTAAAAGCCCACGAGGTGGAGACTGACCTAGTAGAATGATCTTTAATTCTCTGAGGTGGGGCTTGACCCGACTCCAAATAAGCTTGAAGAATCAAAAGCTTTAACCAAGAAGCCAAGGAAACAGCAGAAGCCTTCTAGCCTTTCCTAGAACCAGAAAATATAACAAATAGACTAGAAGTCTTTCTGAAATCTTTAGTAGCTTCAACATAATATTTCAAAGCTCTTACCACATCCAAAGAATGTAAGGATCTTTCCAAAGGATTCTTAGGATTAGGACATAAGGAAGGGACAACAATTTCTCTACTAATGTTGTTAGAATTCACAACCTTAGGTAAAAATTCAAAAGAAGTCCGCAAAACCGCCTTATCCTGATGAAAAATCAGAAAAGGAGATTCACAAGAAAGAGCAGATAGCTCAGAAACTCTTCTAGCAGAAGAGATAGCCAAAAGGAACAACACTTTCCAAGAAAGTGGTTTAATATTCAAAGAATGCATAGGCTCAAAAGGAGGAGCCTGTAACGCCTTCACAACCAAATTAAGACTCCAAGGAGGAGAAATTGATTTAATGACAGGCTTAATATGAACTAAAGCCTGTACAAAACAGTGAATATCAGGAAGATTAGCAATCTTTCTGTGAAATAAAATAGAAAGAGCAGAGCTTTGTCCCTTCAACTTGCAGACAAACCCCTATCCAAACCATCCTGGAGAAACTATAATATTCTAGGAATTCAAAAAGAATGCCAAGAGAATTTATGAGAAGAACACCATAAAATGTAAGTCTTCCAAACTCGATAATAAATCTTCCTAGTGACAGATTTACGAGCTTGTAACATAGTATTAATTACTGAGTAAGAGAAACCTCTAGGACTTAAAGGGACATTATACACTAATTTTTTATTTGCATAAATGTTTTATAGATGATCTATTTATATAGCCCATAAAGTTTTTTTTTTAAATAAATGTATAGTTTTGCTTATTTTTAAATAACATTGTTCTGATTTTCAGACTCCTAACCAAGCCCCAAAGTTTTATCAGAATACTGTCAGCTACCTTCTCCAGCTTGCTCCTGTTTGTGTAAAGGGTCTTTTCATATGCAAAAGAAGGGGGAGGGGGGAGTGTCTTATTTGGCACTTGCAGTGGGCTTTCCAGCTACCTTTTCAACAGAGCCAAACTGACAGCTTCTAAGTAAGTTTTTAAACAGTTTTATACTGGATTTTTATATCAGTATCTGTGCATCTTATTCCTTATAGTAGTGTCTATTATATGCAGTTATATGAAAATGAGTGTATAATGTCCCTTTAATACTAAGCGTTCAATTTCCATACCTTCAAATTTAATGATTTGAGATCCTGATGGAAAAACGGACGTTGAGACAGTAGGTCCGGCCTTAACGGAAGTGGACAAGGTTGGCAACTGGACATCCGAACAAGATCCGCATACCAAAACCAGCCACCAGCAACACAAATGCTTGTTCCATGATGATTTTGGAGATCACTCTTGGAAGAAGAACTAGAGGCGGAAAGATATAAGCAGGTTGATAACACCAAGAAAGCGCATCCACTGCTTCCGCCTGAGAATCCCTGGACCTGGACAGGTATCTGGGAAGTTTCTTGTTTAGATGAGAAGCCATCAGATCTATTTCTGGAAGACCCCACATCTGAACAATCTGAGAAAACACATCCGGATGGAGAGACCACTCCCCTGGATGTAAGGTCTGATGGCTGAGATAATCCGCCTCCCAATTGTCTACACCTGAGATATGAACCGCAGAAATTAGACAGGAGTTGGATTCCGCCCAAACAAGTATCCAAGATACTTCTTTCATAGCTAGGGAACTGTGAGTCCCACCCTGATGATTGACATATGCCACCGTTGTGATATTGTCTGTCTGAAAACAAATGAACGGTTCTCTCTTCAACAGAGGCCAAAACTGAATAGCTCTGAGAATTGCACGGAGTTCTAAAATATTGATTGGTAATCTCGCCTCTTGAGATTTCCAAACCCCCAACCTGAAAGACTTGCATCTGTTGTTTTCACAGTCCAGGTCGGCCGAACAAAAGAGGCCCCTTGAACTAAATGCTGGTGATTTAACCACCATGTCAGAGAGTGTCGAACATTGGGATTTAAGGATATTAATTGTGATATCTTTGTATAATCCCGGCACCATTGATTCAGCATGCAAAGCTGGAGAGGTCTCATGTGAAAACGAGCAAAAGAAATTGCGTCGGATACTGCAGTCATGAGGCCTAGAACTTCCATGCACATAGCCACTGAAGGGAATGACTGAGACTGAAGGTGCCGACATGCTGCAACCAATTTCACATGTCTCTTGTCTGTTAGAGACAGAGTCATGGACACTGAAACTATCTGGAAACCTAAAAAGGTGACCCTTGTCTGAGGAATCAAAAAACTTTTTGGTAAATTGATCCTCCAACCATGTTTTCGAAGAAACAACACAAGTTGATTTGTGTGAGATTCTGCAGAACGTAAAGACTGAGCTAGTACCAAGATATCGTCCAAATAAGGAAACACTGCAATACCCTGCTCTCTGATTACAGAGAGTAGGGCACCCAGAACCTTTGAAAAGATTCTTGTAGCTGTTGCTAGGCCAAATGGAAGAGCAACAAATTGGTAATGCTTGTCTAGAAAAGAGAATCTCAGGAACTGATAATGTTCTGGATGAATCGGAATATGAAGGTAAGCATCCTGCAAGTCTATTGTAGACATATAATGTCCTTGCTGAACAAAAGGCAGAATAGTCCTTATAGTTCTTGAAAGTTGGTACTCTTACATAACGATTCAAAATGTTCAGATCCAGAACTGGTCTGAATGAATTTTCTTTCTTTGGGACAATGAATAGATTTGAATAAAACACCAGGCCTTGTCCCTGAAAAAGAACCTTCATGATTACCCCTGAAACCTCCAGATCTGAAACACACTTCGGGAAAGCCTGAGCTTTTACTGGTTTAACTGGGATGCGTGAGAGAAAAAATCTTCTCACAGGAGGTCTTACTCTGAATCCTATTCTGTACTCCTGAGAGACAATGCTCTGAATCCATTGATTTTGGACAGAATTTATCCAAACATCCTTAAAAAACCTTAATCTGCCTCCTACCAGCTGTGCTGGAATGAGGGCCGCACCTTCATGCAGACTTAGGGGCTGACTTTGGTTTCTTGAAAGACTTAGATTTATTCCAATTTGAGGAAGGCTTCCAATTGGAAACAGATTCCTTGGGGGAAGGATTAGACTTGTGTTCCTTATTTTGACGAAAACAATTAGAAGCCTTAGATCTACCCTTAGGTTTTTTATCCTGAGACAAAAAAATTCCTTTCCCCCCCCAGTAACAGTTGAAATAATAGAATCCAACTGAGAACCAAATAAATTATTACCATGGAAAGAAAGAGATAATAATCTAGACTTAGATGTCATATCAGCATTCCAATATTTAAGCCACGAAGCTCTTCTAGCTAAAATAGCTAAAGACATGGATCTAACATAATCATAATATCAAAAATGGCATCACAAATAAAATGATTAGCATGTTGCAGTAAGTGAACAATGCTAGATATTTCAGAATCCAATTCTTGTTGTGCTAAATTCTCCAACCAAAAAGTTGAAGCAGCTGCAACATCAGCCAAAGTAATTGCAGGCCTAAGAAGATGACCTGAATACAAATAGGCTTTCCTTAGATAGGATTCAAGCTTCCTATCTAAAGGATCTTTAAAGGAAGTACTATCTTCCATAGGAATAGTGGTTCATTTAGCAAGAGTAGAAATAGCCCCATCAACTTTGGGGATCTCTTCCCAAAACTCTATTGCAATCGCTGGTAAAGGATACAATTTTTTAAACCTTGCAGAAGGATTAAAAGGTGTACCTGGCTTATTCCATTCCTTAGAAATCATATCAGAAATAGCACCAGGAATAGGAAAAACCTCTGGAGTAACCACAGTAGGTTTAAAAACAGCATTTAAACGTTTACTGGTTTTAATATCAAGAGGACTAGCTTCCTCAATATACAAAGTAATTAACATTTCTTTTAACAAAGAACGCATATACTCTATTTTAAATAAATAAGTAGATTTGTCAGTGTCAATGTCTTAGGAAGGATCTTCTGAATCAGATAGATACTAATCATAGGTGGATAATTCATTATGTTGTCGGTTATTTGAAACTTCATCAACTGAATGAGAAGTTTTAAAAGACCTTTTACGCTTATTAGAAGGTGGAAATGCAGACAAAGCCTTCTGAATAGAATCAGAAACAAATTCTTTAAAATTCATAAGTATATCATGTACATTAGAAGTTGAAGGAACTGCAACCGGCAATGTACTATTACAGATGGACACTCTATCTGCATGTAAAAGTTTATCATGACAACTAATACAAATGACATTAGGAGATATAATCTCCACAATTTTACAACAAATGCACTTAGCTTTGGTAGAACCGATGTCAGGCAGCAAAGTTCCAGCAGATACTTCTGAGGCAAGATCAGATTGAGACATCTTGCAGAATGTAAAATAAAAAACAACATATAAAGCAAAATTATCAATTTCCTTATATGACAGTTTCAGGAATGGGAAAAAATGCAAATAGCATAGCCCTCTGACATAGAAAAAGGCAAGAGGCAAAAGCAATGGGGCAATAAATAATGAAAAAAGTTTGGCGCCAAGTATGACGCACAATGTAACTAAAAATTGTTTTGGCGCCAACCATGTCCGGAAATGACACACTCGCGTCACTAACGACGCAACCCTGTGTGAACCCCTGCGTCAACTACGACGCCAGAAATGACGAACTAGCGTCAACGGATGTGCCTTTTCGCGCCAAAAAATTCTCGCACCAAGAATGACGCCATAAAGTGTTGCATTTAGCGCATTTTGAGCCTAAGACAGCCCGCAATATAAAACAAGTAGTCAATTGAAAAAAAGACTAAACCCCAGGTAAGAAAATATTTCTCAATATTAACTTTCCCAAATATGAAACTGAGAATCTGCAAAAGGAATTATATGAATCTGACTCATGGCAAATATAAGTACAATACATATATTTAGAACTTTATATAAATGCATAAAGTGCCAAACCATAGCTGAGGTGTCTTAAGAAATAAAAACATACTTACCAAAGACACCCATCCGCATATAGCAGATAGCGAAACCAGTACTGAAACAGTTATCAGTAGAGGTAATGGTATATGAGAGTATATCATCGATCTGAAAAGGGAGGTAGGAGATGAATCTCTATGACCGATAACAGAGAACCTATGAAATTGACCCCCATTAGGAAAATTACTGCATTCAATAGGTAATACTCTCTATGTCCCTCTGACATTCGCTATACTCTGAGAGGAATCGGGCTTCAAAATGCTGAGAAGCGCATGTCAACGTAGAAATCTTAGCACAAACTTACTTTACCACCTCCATAGGAGGCAAAGTTTGTAAAACTGAATTGTGGGTGTGGTGAGGGGTGTATTTATAGGCATTTTGAGGTTTGGGAAACTTTGCCCCTCCTGGTAGGATTGTATATCCCATACGTCACTAGATCATGGACTCTTGCCAATTACATGAAAGAAATGCAAGTCTGTCAAAAGAACTGAAGTAAGGGGGCAGTCTGCAGAGGCTTAGATACAAGGTAATCACAGAGGTAAAAAGTATATTAATATAACAATGTTGGTTGTGCAAAACTGGGGAATGGGAAATAAAGGTATTATCTATCTTTTTAAACAGTAACAATTCTGGAATAGACTGTACCCTTTAAGTGACCAGTTTTTCTTTTCTCACAGTCACTGTAACTGTAACACATTTATAAACTAATTAACAGTGCTAATATGTGTAGGTGCCAGACAAAGTAATTAAAACACAAACATCCATCCATATATGTACACTCATAGCTACATACATACACATACATATATACATGCATATACATACAACTACATACTGACATGCCTACCACATATATACACTTATACCTACATGTATACACACAAAGCTACATACTAACACACCTACATACACCTACAATTATATGCATACACACAGCTACATACTAACACACGTACATGCATACACACACATCTTTATATATGCATAAACAAATGTCTACATACATGCATACACACCTACATGCACAACTACATACGTGAATACACACACACATACATACATACTGTCTGCACCAGGGAGAGTGCTAAGGTAACTATTAGTACTGAATAAAGGGAGGACACAGGAAATGTGTGAAATAGATCACATTTATTGACAACTTATGCTAAACAAAGCAATGATTATACATTAGGCAATACTTATTTTTGATTGTTAATGTCTTTTTAGTTGCTAAAGATGGCATACACTGGCAGGCAAGAAGGTAAAAGTCATCAAACATGGGAAGGACTCCATAACATTAGGGGCCTGACTATCAAAACCTCTCTGCTCAGGTGAGATGATCTAAAATGATCCTTCAGCACTGTGAGGGGTGTTCCCTGCATTTATGTATGTGAAGGAGAGACATGATATGACAGTTCTGCATGATATGACACTCCTGCTGCATTTACACACTATCCTTTCTATTTTATATCACTTTACACTTCAGATTAAATTGTATTAAATTTAAACTTTGCACTTTCTATTTTGTATTTTATTTTGTATACATCAGTGTATTTAGGATTGTGAGTTTACAAATTCTGATTATGCTTTGTCAGTTTCTGTGTTACTTTAACAAATTAGGATCATAATGTGTATATTTATGTGCATCTTTTACAAATTATATTGCACTTTGCATTTTTTTCTATTTAAAATAAAACTGAAAAACTGACAGCTTTAGAATCCCAGAGAGCTTCATTACTTTCTATGGGCCAGATAATCAAACATTCTCTAATTCGGAGAGAAAGTATAGTGCAGACTTCTCTAAGAAAAGGGACAGAATCTGAAGTCACAGAAAGATGAGATGCCTTCCCTAGAAAGTAATTAAGCTCTCTGGGATACAAAATTTCATATAGGAGAGAGAAGGTTACCAAAGAACCTCTGGGGCTGATATAAAGGCTCAGTTTGCATCAATTACAAATAAAACTGAAATATTTTTACTAGAATTCAACTTGCTTTTGTCTATATTTTAGTATATATAAATCAGTGAGACCAGCTTGTTTAAAATGCTTACATCATTTCAGAACAGTAAGAGAGCTTCAGACATATCCTGGGACTCCCCTATTCAGCCACATAGAAAGCAACAACGTCCTCCAGCTTCTCATATAAAAAAAATTACCTTTATTATTTCATCATGGGTCCAATAATAAACAGCTATGTTTTGGGCCTAGCTCAGCCCTTTATCATGCATGATGAAGGGCTGAGCTAGGCCTGAAATATAGCTGTTTATTATTGGACCCATGATGAAATAATAAATATATATTTTTTTTATATGAGGAGCTGGAGGACTTTTTTGCTTTCTATGTGGCTGTTTGAGTCTCCTCTATGCACTCCTATAACAGGTGCTGTCTCCATTTGTCATTTCTGTGAACTCCCCTATTCAGCCTAGGGAACTGAAACATCCCTCTCACTTAGTTTACAATGGAGCAAATACAAAGTGCAATGTAAATTGTAAAAGATACACAGAAATATACAATGTATGATCCTAACACAGAAACTTTCAAAATATAATCAGAATTTGTAAAATCACTGCTGGATCTAAATGAAAATTAAAATTGAAAATAGAAAGTGCAAAGCTTAAATACAATAATACAGAAAGGACCCAAGTGTAAACTAAGTGTAAAGGACTAAGTGTAAAGTAATTTAAAATACATAGCACAAAGTGTAAGTGTAACAAAGCTCTCATATTATGCAAAGTGCTATATTGCACTGGGATTGTCTCTGCTTCACATACAGAAATGAGAGAGATCTTGCAGTGCTGGAGAGTTCCGCTCTTTTTATTTTGAGCATTCAGTGAGTTGAGCCACAGGCCCCAATATAAAAAAAAACATTGTCAGGCAGACGAGAAATTGCCTGTTTGGGTTTGCCAGGCTCGCAGTCCGTCAGCCTGTTGATATATTCTAAAAAGTAGACTGAACCTCGTTGTGCTGACAAGTAGCGATGTGTCTCCCATAGGATATAATGGGGATCTCAACTTCAGCAAAAGTCCGTCGACATTGCCACTGAGCTGCAATATAGACTCAGGGGGAGGCCATGGCAATGTTTCCCCATTAAAATACAGGTTACTCCCATGGAACGTCAAAGAAATGCCTATAAATTCCTCATGTCTGCAATCAACTTTGTTAACAAAGATAAAAAAAACAACTTCCAATTAAAACTATAGGAGCTGGGGGATTCTATGGTATAATGTTGTAATGCCTCTCTCACAGTTCCACCTATTTACCTGCTCCTCCTACTTACCTGCCTATAAAACGTTACCTCTTTGGTCCCTACTTTGATTATTTTGTTCTCAACTGTCTGTGTAACTTCACACTCAATCTCCTTGAGACAACATCTGCTATCGGATTAATTCAAGCATCAATTGATCTCTGTGTTCAGCCTTCTAGCTGTTACCTGATACGCCTCCTTTGCCTCATCATGTGATCACTTTCCTCTCAGGTTATGTCACAGAACTAACTGCAGCCGCTGTGTAGCGTTTACACGCCAAAGTCACTCCGGATCCTTCTCAGCTTCCCAGCTGCTACCGGAACCTCTGTACTTCAAGTGACCACCTACGCTGCTTCAGGATTCTTCATTTGGCGATTCTTCGCCTCATCTAGAATTGTAGCTGCAGTTCCCTGCCAACTAGCTCTCATTTCATCTGACCGCAAGTACACTGCTTCATTGCAGCAAAAAACTGTTTACTTGTCATAATCTTTATTATTCACAACTACTGAGTCTAAGTGTGTGACTTTAATCAATTACTCATTTTTGATAAACCTTAGAACTGCCTTATCTGTTTGCAATGCTCTGGATTTAAAACATCATCTATTTTACTCAGGTTAAATTATCTAAACAATCTCATAACGAACTTTCATTCAGACTTAGTTAAACTTCCAACTTAACAAGCCTCTAACTAAAAACTACCTCATATTCAGGTGTTACTTGAATTGTGAGAAATCACTTCTGAATTAACTGCATAATTGTGACTGTTAACCCATTGTCTCACTCATAATCTCTGGCTTAATTTTTTTTGCTACAAACAACTATTTAGTTGTAATAATTATAAAATCAAACTCTTACATAATAATCAATCCTAAATCTGCTGAGTTACCAGAACCATATATAAATCCTCATCAACCCTTCTCTGGGAAGGGGTCTGAATTCAGAGATTTTAAAAATGCTTGTTTACTAATGTTTTCGATGAAACCATGAACATACCACACAGATAGGATTAGAGTATGTACTACTATATCCTATCTATCAGGCGAGCCTCGTGCTTGGGCAAACAGGTTTATCAAATTAAATAATCCTATACTAAATTCTTTAGACAATTGTTTTGCCACTATGGCAAGTCTGTACGAAGATACCGACAAGCAATTAAATGCAGAAACTAAACTACTGTAAGAGAAGCAATTATTCTAACAGCAAAATTTAGTGAAAAAGGCTACACTAATCAACTTTTGTCCAAAGCTAAAGACAAAGTAGATAAAATGGATAGGGACAGCATGATTAAATATAGATAGAAAAACACCAGCATGTACTGATTCAAAACTCAAATTTGTAACCAAATATAATATGGCACACCACCAGATAAGAGAGATTTCAAACAAAC